>NC_054546.1:7010561-7025561 GCF_017654505.1 Polyodon spathula | reverse complement strand
AATATCTCTCCTCCAAACTGGTGTTGGAGCTGCCCACACTTTCAAGCTAGGACTCCTCACTTAACATGCAGTGTGCCGTGCTGCATCCTCAGCTGAAACTGAGGGACAGTGTTGAAAGAGACACCCTGTTCGGCACAGTGAGATCGGGAGACTCTTAGTACCTGCACACTGACATGGGGGAGAGGGCTGCTCTACTGGTACCCCTTCAGTGAAGTTAATTCAACTTTTTATAAAAGATTCAAACAATGATGGAGAAGGCTACTGAAGATCACTGGTGCTATGAAAATGGATGTTAAAACTTGAGTGCTGCTGGTTTTAGATTGTATTGTTGTAAAATATTAAAGAAACATTTCATCTGACTCATAATTAGAAACATTGTAAAGGTTATAAAATATTAATTGTAATCACGTATTAAAAAATAAATGGTCTCTTTTTTTCCCCAGAACAGGTGAGACTTGTTTCATGGGTGAATGCTACTGTACAGTATAGCACATACTAATTAGACACTGCCTCACACAGCAATTATAACCTCCATCTAGTATTGTACCCTAAAAAAACTAGATATATTGAAAAGCTTGATTTACAGAAGAAGTACTGTCCAGATATACACAGTAATTCAAGGATTGTAATAATATTTTTTTCACTTTATCCACAAAACATACATTTAGTAGAAAAAACACCTGAGTCTGTGCCGGACTGCACAGTCAGATTTACATTGATTAAGTAGACAGGTTTACGAATCATGCCAGATTACGGCTTGGATGGGATCATGCCATTTATTTCAATTAGGATTTATTTGGTTGGGACCCAGAAACTATGCAGAATTATCCAGAATGCTGGTTTGTAGAGGGGCTGGATTGGACAGGTTTTACTGCATGTCTTTCAGTAGAAAGGCAGACTGGGTCAGTGGGGGTTTTCTTTAACATCAACGAAATGGCAACTTTACGGAAACTAAACATGTCGGTTTACAGCAGTGCTCCAGAAAGCTGTGCCCGTGAGATTGTGCTGTGCTGTGCTGTGCTGTGCTGTGCTGTGCGCTGCGACGACAGCTGTCACAAACTGGAATGCTGCAGGACTGGTGTATTGCTGGAGACCCTAAAGCCAATACAATCTATTACTCTGTGCTCTCGGTCATTTGACACATCTGTATTTTAATGTGCTTTTCATTTACAATTTGAAGTAAGCAGTTGCTAAAAAGGCATTATCATGCCCTTGACCTTGTGGAGAAATACAGAAATGTGTCAAGAGGGACCACTCGTGCTGACTTTTTAAAATAAAAACACAAAACCTTTCCATAGGAAACGCCCATTTATAATGGTGGATGACCAATAAACGCTGGCCGGTAAAACCATGCTATGATCGTCTGTTATTCAGGTAGTGTAAATAGGGTCCAAGTCTTCCCTGAGCCTGTAAGGTTAATAGTAGGATCGTTTTCATAGCATTGGAGAGCGGGCTGATTGCTCAAACTCAGGGCTGGGCATGTGGGACTAGTGTGAGTTTCTAACCCTTCGTTGCAGTCTGGGGGATTTTAAAGCAAGTCTGGACTAGTTTACTGTATGAGGTGAAGTTATGGCAGTTCAAGCCTGTCTCAACAGCTGCTTCTCGTTACCAAAGTGCAGCTGACCTACATCACTGTGCCACTCCCCACCCCACATGCAGACACGGGACATATGATTTGAATCAAACCCTCAGCTCCAATTAGAGGAATCCGGAAATGGCAGCAGAGGCTAAACTGGGAACTGTGCTGGAGACGAAGAGCAGTTCTTTTATTTGTGGCCCTTTTGAAATCGGTCTGCTGTTAATTGTTGGAGAGGCACACAAACCATGTGGGCATTGCAGCTCCTTACAGTACTTTGCAGTGTAGTGTGAAGCAACTATGAGTGTTTTAATGGGAATCTTGTTTGCAGTCCTTGAGGGTGCCTGCATGCTTTTTATAGTGGTCAGTGGTTGGTACACCGGTGTGTTTGCTTTGCAGTAGACATGGGCTTATTATTGCAGTTGGAAAGTTTGGCTGATAAAGGTTAAGGGGTATATTATAATGACAGTGTTAGATCTTAATACTGCTGTCCAAAAACATACTTGATTTTCCAATGACTTAATTTCACTGTGACATGCAACAGATAGCCTCATTTTAATAACTAGTTCTCAGAGAAATGTAGAAATCCATTAAGGGAATTTTTCCGAAGCTGTGTGTGCCTGTGAAATCTTTGAAGGCCAAAGTTAGGCTGATAAGTGTTGTACAGTACATTATTAATCTTAAACCCAGCTACAACTACAGTAATCTGTACAGCAGACATTGCATAACGAGAATGAACGTGCTTGTGGAATGCCTATATACTGTATGTGGCAAATGGGAGCCATGAATACGCTGTTTTACTGGTTGAAGGTATATAAACACAGTCTGCTGGGGAATGGGGCAGCACAGGACAATACCGCTGTCTCCTTTATACATCAAGTCTTGTTCAGACTTTCCTATGGCACTGCCTCAAGCTGCTTCTTAAACAGTCAAAGGTAGGTTACAAATGCTTCCGATTTTGGCTGGGTAAAATGAATCAGCCAGAGATACTGTGCAGGACAGAGGGGCACACTTTGTCTCCTGTAGCAGACAGTGCTTAAATGAAAGCGGTGGAAAGTGTTGCTGCTGGATGTGGTTTCTGGTTGTAGAATAAGGGAACTGAGTTGGGGTCGGGAGCTGAGAGTGAAGGAACGAGGATGTACTGCAAAGAGATTGTTAGGAGCAGGTACAGCAGCTAGTAACTTGGGTGCACCTCAACTGAGTCATTAAGAACAGGCAAAAAAACGTGTGTAGCAAATACTACACAAGGGCACAGTTAGTTGGATTAGGGTCTGGAATGAGCCTTTTGATCTTTGTAAGGAATTTGATTCCCACTACTCCTGATATAGTTCTGTACAACACTTATTAGACTAGGAGCTCATGTGTATCTAATTGTGTCCCATCTTAATACCATCCCTACACTCCATGCTCTGTGCATTGTTACAGGTGCAAATGTATCCTTCCAGTGCCATTTTATGAATGAGCATGCACAATAAAATCCCATATTTTAGTGAACTTAAACTGTTTGGTTGATAACTCTTCGGTATGTTTTTATTACATCATTTAACCGTGTTTGAGTCAGATTCCTTATTTCACTTGAGCTTTTTATTCTCTGCACAGCAGATGCCGTTTATTTACACTGGAACCCTGCTGCGTGCAGTGTATGGGCCACTGCGGAATCCCCAATACACACACACACACACACACACACACACACACTACAATGAGCTGGTAAGGGGACTCCTTGGGGAAGCCCTGCACTCTCTGTAGCTCTAAAATAAATGATTGCAGGATATGCTGGACGGAGGACACACACACACACACACAGAGAATGAATATCTCTGCTGTTGTCTCAGTAATAAGAATCAGGCTTTCGGATGGCAAAGGCACAGGCTTGCATGCTAGCGGTACTCTCATGCTTGATCCTACTGTAGTGCAGGATTTCTTTGCAGCCATTCCCTTAGTTATTTAATTGAGCCGCACAGAGCTTTGTTGTAGAAGACAAGCTGACGCTTCGGCTAGTGCCTTCAATAGCCTATTCATTAGGCTGTTCCTATATGGAGCAGTATTACCTTTTTTTTTAATGTCTTTGTTTTGTAAACCTGTGTTTTGTATTCTCATTTTCCATTCACTCATACCTATGAACTGAAATTGTAAGTCTACATTGTGTAAATCCCTCGGGGCAGCATTGGCTTAGGTTTTGTGCTTTTATTGTGTGTGTCGTGCGAGTCCTCTTGCATGCATTTACATTTCTGCATTCACTTTCCCATGAAACAAACAATATAAAAAACAATGCTTCAGTTAAAGTACCATACTGTAGCATTGAGGATTTTTATTTCTGTTACCTGGTAAGTAGTGACATGCCTATGTTGAAAGCACAGGGCTCATCCTTTATTCCTGAGACAACGAGAGCACTGTTCACACACATTCGTACAGACAGCTGTCAGTACTGCTGGATTCTGAAAACCATAAAACCAAATGAAAGTGTGACGCGCCATTGCAAGTCTCAATTTTACACCGCAAAACAGTAGAATTGCTAAAGCAATACAAACACTATAAGCAGTGGAGCATTTCAGAATTGCTAAAACAATACAAACACTGTGAACAGCGCAGCATTTCAAAATTGCTTTTTATTACCTGCTATTGTTCTTGTGTCCAAGAATAATGATACAGCTTAAAGTCCGACAGCAATACTGTGAAAAACAAGCACAGCAACATGACTCCCTCGCACAGCCAAAACTAATAGAAATATCCATCACCTCGCCTCGCAGACTATTTATATTTAGTGCAAGTGAAGCCATGTTTCCTGTAATATTCAGTATAGTGAAAGTGCTTTATAGTGAAGTGCCTGGCCACTTTGCATTGGGATCTCGGTATTTGTGAGGTTTTTCAAGTCGAGCCCAGTTGATCTGCTCTATGCCTAGGAGTGTGAAAACGAAATACTGCCTCTCAGATCCCCAGTACTGAGTTCTGTATACAGTACCATACTGAATTTGCTGATTCTCAGATCTCCTATACTTAATCATCAATGCTGAGTTATTTAACTTTGAGATAGTCAGTACTGGGTTGTCTGTGCTGTGATAACTAGCCTTAGATCCCTGGCACTGGGTTTTGCATGCTGGACTGACTTAGCTGTCTCTCAGATCCCCAGTACTGAGTTCTGAAATTGCAAGTCTTACTTATGCTTGTGTCTTTACAATGGTTTTTTGTTATGCAGCAAACAGTTTTTAGTTTTTTTCTCTCCACTCCACCTCCAGATTTGAACCCAGGTCTTTGGGAATAGCTGTGGAAACTGTGCTGTTGTGGCCCACCTTTACTTCTCCTTACTCCCTCAATGTTAAGACTTCAGAAGGGACAAACAGTGAGGCCGCAGCTGTGTGCTACAAAAAAAAAATTAAAAAAAAAAACCAAAACATTTTACTACCAAAAAAGGAGGTCAAGGCATGATATGATCTTCCTTTGCCTTTTGCAAATCCAGGCACACTGTTGAAGTTCGCTGTGCAGTAATTGCATTCCAATGAGACGCACTTCAAAGGGTGCGGGAAAACGTATGTAAATGTCATCTTTTGAACCTGGTTTTTGTTTAAAAGCTTCTGTGAGGTAGAATGGAGGGAATAAAACACACAATGAAAATGAAACCTGTGTCTTCATCTATTTCAAGGCAGATTTGAGCTTAAGCTAAGTTGGTGCCAAAGTGGTTAGTGAACAGAATGTCTTTTCCAGTGTAAAGGGCAAACAGATGTTTACAAATAAAATGACTTAATACATTTTTTGATTGAAAAATATATAATTTACAGAACGCAAATGCACACTCCCTGTGTGTTACAGAGCGGAAGAGTGTTAAGCATTCCTTCCAGGGTTAGATGTGTTAGAACTTACATTTTAGGAAAATGGGGAACATGCCACTTTCCCAATTTTATAAGTTGAAACAGGTTTTTCCAAATATGTTGTATTTAGATTTTTCCAAATATGTTGTATTTAGGTTTGTTGCATTAAACTTCATTAGAGTATTGTTGATCTGTTCCAGCTGGCTGTCAGTTTTTAGTTAAACACCTTCAGTACAGCCTCAGGTGAAACGTGTTACTGGTTAGATGAGTCCTATTCATCAAATGTAATCGGTTGATTTAGCAGGGGAACAAGCACAGATAGCTGGCACAGTGGCTCCTGATGTTTTAAATTATCCTAAAAGTGAAATAAGAATCTGTCGCTCCTTTCTTTAACACAGCCACATTCTGACAAAGTCCCTTATCCTTTTGTTGTAGGACATTTGATTTCTAGACTTATTTGTTGTCTCTTTTTGAAAAAGTCCATTCAGTCTACCACACTGTAGTTCAGTGGTCCTCAGATCTATACTGTTTGCAAAAGCTGTGCCAGCGATGGCCTGTGACATCCTGTGTAACACTGCAGCACTGACGATGCACAGCAAGTATATATATTTTTTTGTTTGTTTGTTTTTTTCAAAGGCAAAAATAAAATGAGATCGGGAGAGTGTATATTCTTCATACCAGCTACAAAACATTCAAGAACCACCACAAGCTATGCTGTGCTTTTGGTCTTGTATCTTGTATACTCCGTTACAATAAGATTTATAATGTAAAAAAAGATTGATAAAGGAAAACATAAACAACTGTTGATTTATTATATTTCCCCGTCTAGCAAGTGGTAAATGCAATGCCACATTTCTCAGCTACTGGATTGTTATGTTACATATTTAATTTTGTTTTGTGACAGCATTTCGAAGAATCAAATGCGATGCGAGTTTATTCAGTGTTGCACATTTCCTTGTGAATTCATTATAGCATAAATCCCATATTGATTATAATATAGGAGATTTTTATGATACATTTCTCAAGGACCCAGTTCTGCCTTTCCTTTTTCATTTCGGAATTAGTTTGCAATTTTTTTTTTGTGCTGGAAACTACATGATATTTCCTAAGCCAGGCATGGAACACTTGTAGATCTTTTCCCCTTTTTAAAGATGTTTCTCTGTTTTCAGATTGTTACATATCCCTAATTGGGGTTTCCAACTGGTGCTTCCAGTGCATGAGCTGAAGCAAAGAGGAGCTTGTTTTCTGTTTTCTTCAAACACTGCTACGCCTGTGCTCTGTATTGAAGTTCAGAGTGCTGAGGGAGTGTCTGGTTACACCTGGGGAGTCCTGAGGGCTGAGCAGCTGTAAATGCCTGTGTACTGGACTTGCAGCAGGGAGTCCAGCACTGGCTGTGTCCTGCCTCCCTCTGATATACAGCCATACAGTACAGGAAAGGTCCTCCGGAGTTGTTGTTTTTTTCCTCATAAGCTCAAGGGCACATTGATTTTTTCTCACTCAGCATTAAACTGGATCTATCAGTGGACATTTATCCACGTTTTTGTCTTATGACACCCAAATAAACCATTCCATGCGGTGTTAGCAATAAACAATATAGGTGTCTAGAATTGTCATTCTACGGTGAGTTATTTTGCTTCTTTGGAAAATGACCCTGTAAAGGTTAACTCAAGCAGCAAGATCTAGTCAGAGATGAGAAGCGAAATGGACTAAGAACCCACTTGAGGCGAGGGAGTGGTTTGTAGGAGAGAGTACAGGGCATGTCTAAGGGTTACAAAGTGTGAGTCTGGGTTTCACACTGTCTGGCATTGACAAAGATAAGGATGTACTTGTGCTGTGTGTACTGATACTTGAGTTGTATGAATCTGTCAGTATAAGGTATTTTTTGAATGGCTTTTCACAGAGACTTCGCTATAGTCTGATACATAAATGATTAATAGACACATCTAAATAAGTCATAATGAGTCTTTGCCTGTTTGTTGCTGTTGGATTTTCATTTGCTTTGATGGAATAGGATCACCAGTACTGTAGAAAATGAAAAGAGAATGAAGAAAAAAAAAAAGGGTAATCTGGGGCAAAGTGAAGAGAGTCCTCGCTTTGATCAAACACCCAAAATATAAAAGCTGGTTCATATTAAAGAAACTTCATTGCTGTTATTTTTGTTGTTTTTATATGGAGAAGGGCTCGTGAATGAACTCTTTTGGACCAGCTATCTGTTTTTATATTCTAAATCACATTGGAGAAATCAACCGTTTAAGGACTTGTCAAAATTCCAGTACATCTTATGAATAGATGCCATACCATGCATAAAACATATGGCACAATTCTGAAGTTATAAAACAGCAACACTCTCTCCTGTTTAATAGTAGTTCATGAGTACAGTGTTGGTTTTGTGTGATTCTATAATAAGTAAACCCGTTGTGAGTTCGGTGTCTCTTATTGGAACCACTTTGTTTTGTGCCCAGACTGCACAAGACGAACAAGAGACCCCCGACACACCACGGATTAACTTGCACTGCAGTGCTGGACTGTACAATGAGATTCAGTGTGACTGTGTTTCTGCACTGAGCAAGATTATCCTGCTGTGGGCACAGTTTCCACTGTGGTGCCCCTGTCTTGTGAGGAAATGGCTTCACTCATTCCTCCACCTTCCCTTCAGAGTGGAGGGTAGGATTAGTTTTTTAACAGGCATCTGTGTACCTGCAGAGCTGTGTGTCCTGCTGCAGATTCAGTGGGCAGTACCTTGTGCCAGCTCAGGTGCAGTTCAGCTTTTCATACCCAGGCTTGGCACAGTGTGTGCATGGAGAGCAGTGAGGGTTTCAGTTTAACCACCAGAAACAAGCCCGTTCAAACGATTAACTTCTTTGGAATGTTTGTAACCAATCAGCAAATTGATGGGAGAGAATGATCCTCAATAGAGGGTTGTTTACGGTTAACTTCCTGTCCTGCAGGTCTAAGTGACCCTCACATAGAGGCATCTCTGCAGAATGCTGTAGTGTGACAGTTGGGTTTAGTTTTGTAGCAGCTCCCCGCAGAGGGCATGTTTGATGAATAATGGACCTTGAACTTTGGCTGTTACCACAGTGTGTATGTGTTTCTCGTACATTAATAGCAAACAATGCCTTTACTGTAAATATAAGGACCCATCCAGTATATCCAGGTTAGGGTAAAGGGATACAAAAATCAAATGAGTTCAAATAGACTGACATCCCATTCACACTTGTTGTTTAGGCCGGCCCAGGGCCTCCTTATCTTGTGTGAACGCTTGAAAAATGAAAAGGCGGCCCTGGGCCGGGTGAAATTTAGACCAGCTTTTTGATGCGGCCTAAAGTATGCAATGCCGCCTCGGCCGGCCTATCTGTATGCGTGAACCCAATGCAGGCCCTGGGCCGGCCTTATCGTGTCAATGTGGTGACGTAGCTCAAACCACTCCCCTACTAGGTCGAGCGTAGTAGATTAAACAATGTCGGTTTTAAGAGGTAGCAACTGGGACGACGCAGAAATTAACCCTTAGCGATCCATTTATTCAGCGCTTGTCAGGCATGTCAGGTCCAATTTATTTTCACACGCGCTGTTTTAAATATTATTTTTTTTCCCCCAGAGTAAAGCAGGTTTAAAATGTATTGACTCACAAAAGGACAGTTCTGCATCTCCAGCCAAGCCCCACCCCTTGTTCGCTGTATTTTTCACATACATCTCTATAGACGTAGATACTCTCCTGATCACTCGTTTTTACACCAAACTCCTCAATAATGCGATCCAAGTCATTATTAGTACTATAACATCTCAAAAAGCACTGCAAATGTCTGTGATATTCTTTGAGTGCTGGATGCAGAAGCAGCTATCTTCTTTATGTCTGTGTTATTTCTGGTGAAAACCTGCAAGTTTGTCCGAGAACTCTCGGAAATACTGAGCAGCAGGCCAGAAATAAGCCCACCACGGATCTTGGATTCTATGGGACCTACGGCGATCTCCAGCCCGGAAAATGGCTATGGGGAATACACTGAATACACAGACACTTTTGACGATGATGATGGGTCAGTCATGAATGGTAAGTATTTCTTCATTGTACAGCTTTCATTAAAACAATAAAGCTTGCACTCTCTTGCTCTGTTTGATGTGGCACAGGTGGGTGTGAGAGCTAATGGGAAAACTGTACGTCACTCTCTGTGTGTGTGTGTGTGTGTGTGTGTGTGTGTGTGTGTGTGTGTGTGTGTTATATATATATATATATAATATATATATATATATATATAGATTATAGCTAAGATTGCAAATCTCAATATTGATAAATAATGCATACGATGTTGCATATTCAGTCACCATTAATATAATAATCTGTATTGTGATTAATGTAAACGTCCTTGTTTGCTGCATTTACACATGATCCAACACGATCGCTTCTTTGCACAGTAACCGACTGCACTGTCAGCACACGCCTTTATCGCATCTTATCCAATAAGTACAGTACCAACAGTGTTGCAAAAAATAAGATTGCATTATTTACGTCTGCAAATTTCCCAGCTCAATCTCTTACGTTGACTTCCGGGAATGCGGTGTTTACGTCATTGTTTACATTCCAGACAAGAACTTCGCCTCAATTTAGGCTTCCTTTTCAGCCACATATGTAAACTCATTTAGGGCCCTTAAAACTTCAACTGTGAATGGAAATTTTGAGGCGGCCCAAGGCCGACTCAGTAAGTGTGAACGGGGTGTTAGTGAAAAAAGTGAAACCTGCAGCTAATCTTCAAAGCCTGTAAACGGTGTGTTTTTACAGCAGTGCAGCAGATGACTAATCTGACGTCTAATAACTTGGCTTGCTTGACTCGCTCTGGGAAAGCCTTCTCAGGCCAGCACAGCAGTGCAGAAACAGTTGCACCACAGACAGATATCCTGCCATTGCACTGCATATTAAACACTGGAGAGACAAGAACTGCATGAACTTCACCGCGCTCTGTTATTGAAGAGATCTTAACAGGGCAGCAACATTTATAAGCTAAGGGAATTAGATAGGAGAGTCACGCTAGAATCTTTATTTTATATTCATCTCTAAGATAGCATAGATATGCTTCTCAATCGCACATCCCTGGACCTCTCAAGCAGAGACTGACAACAGTGCTGCATTCTGTAGTAGTTATGGGTTCACTGAGGGCTAAATAATTGTTTGAAACAACCTCCAGTATAATTCATATCTCATTTAAGGGGATAGTGGTTGGTGCAATCTGGGGTGATTTCCCTTGTGCTGAAGATAAGCCAGCTGTGGTTTATACTGTACGGTATATATAGAGTGATGCAACTACATTAGTAACTTGCAAGTGATTTTTAACACCCACAAAGCAGCCTCTCCTCTTCTCATTTGAAGGAAAGCACACGTTATAAATCACCCACTGCAATTTTTTTCTTTTCTCGGTTGGTAAGCCTCCTTATCTAATTGTACGCCACTTTTCCATGTGTGTAGTAACATTTTCCGGTGACATCCCAGCTAATGAATTTAAACGGGTGTGTGAAATGCGTCATACAGTTCATGCACATATGAGAGGCTGGCTATTCAGAGTAATAGAAGGAATATGCAGGTTGCTAATGTGTCTTCATGCAAATGTAAGAAGAAAATAGTGGTACTAGTGATATTCAAATTTTTTTTTTTTAATTCATAAATCCTTTTAGCATTTAACCTTAGGAAGCTAACAGTTATTCATTGCTTTTTTATTTTGCGTAGCCATTCATTTGCGTTACAGGTTTTATAGCACGTGCCAGAAAAAAAATCGGAAGCTGATCAAAATGAGCCAAGATGTTGATTGTCAGAGTAGCTGTGTGTGTAGCACTGCCCGTAGCAACAGCATGCGTGCCAGCGCTTAATGCAATAACAGTACAAAATGTATTGAAGCATTACTTCCAGTAAGTTGAGCAACATCTCTGAGCTTCATGATGGATTCTCCACAATCATTGAACAACCTTCTGTATTGTAGGTCTTCATGTTTTCAGTGTTACTTTGTAGAGGTCTTGCCAGTTTAGCTTGTGAACGTTTTAAACGTCATCCAAGTGCCAAACGTTCAGAATTATTTAAGTCCAGTATAAATGTTGGCCCTACTGTTTAGACAGCAGTAAGTGTACAGTTTTAGGGTAACTTATTCAGTTATTTCACAAATATAAGAAGGTATTGCTGGCTTCATGATTCCTTTGTTATTTGCTGAGAACCCTGCCTCCCTCTGCTTGGGCAATAATAAACTGGGTGGTTTCTGTGAAGTACTTTATTACTGGCTGTATACCGTAGCTCTAATCAGTGTAATTAGGCTCTGTGTGGCAATCTGGTCTGGCTGTGACGTTGCTGTGGTTACCCCCGCAAAGGAGTTGAGACAAACAGGCAATGTCACCTTCTCAGTGGGGCGTGCCAGGTGTCGTGTCCGATAAAATCGACGGTTCAGTCTGTGATCAGGAAATACATTTTTCATATGGGTTTTAAAAGATTTTAGAATTTTGCACTCATTCTGAGTGGTTCTGGTTTCTGTCACCTCACTATTGAATGATCGTTTCTCTCTCTCTCTTTTTACCATGCTTTGAGCTGGGCTGGACATCCACCTGCACTGACTAGGGCCTTCATTCCATTCAAATCACATGACGACAGCATGATCTTTCAACTCTGCCTGGCAAACACTGTGAAAACAGAACCACATATTTCTTACAGCAGGACCTAAAAAACTATTGCGATAGTGTTCAGCAGCCAGAAAGACTGCAATATGAATTTTCTAATTGCTGGTGCATTAAGTTGTTACAGCCAGCAGGCATCAAATACACACAGCACTGCCAAGGGCATGACTCCTTCTGGGACCATGGTGGCATGTTTTTTTTTTTTTTTTTTTTTCTTTTGGCAGAACTGCAAGGAGTAAGAAACCCACTGGGAAATCTCCTCCTCTTGTTTTTGTTTTAGATGGAGAGACAGATGCTCTTTCCATATCCCACTGATTCCTCACCTTTTGATTCCCACTGCCGAGCTGCTGTGAAAGGGAGCACCGGGAGAAAGAGATCCCTCCTAATCTTCTTCAAACTAAGTGCGCAAGGGGGGTGCTCCGGCTGTGGTAGTGAAACTGTACCTGCTGACATGAACCTTCAGGACTGCAGCAACAGTGGGAGGCTTCAGCTCGTCTCCTTGCCTGCCTGCCTGCCTGCCTGCCAGTGAAAGGGAAGCTGATGAAACGAAGTCAAGCAAACAAGTGGAAGTGCCTTTATCGGTGTACTGCACAGAAGGCAAACATTTCCGCTAGTGGTTTCAACTGTATACTTGACTTAGTTTCTTTATAGGTTTTACCTGAGCTTGAAAGCACACAACATAAATTTCTGCATAACAGCATAGGGACCAGAGATGATTCTGCTGGATTTCATACCCTTAGTTATCTAAAGTATCAGTAATGCTGCCTAGGCAATATATGCAACTGGGAAATGGCAGAAGTGTTCTTTGGGGGATGAACCCGTGCACCAGTGTTCCACATCCTGTATAAGTGTACTGTAGGATATAGACAGACGCACAACAGTCAGTTTGGGTTTCCTTTTTCCAGTGAAGTGCGATCCCACTAGGTTTTCAGGCTGGCTTGTTCTTGAAGTCCATTTCAATGGTGCTTTTAGCTCAGTTTTTATTTGGATTTATTTGACGAGGTTCATTGATTGCGTGAGTAGCTCCAGGTACAAGTTTGTACAAGATATTTAGTTAAGCTGTCTGTTATACCAGGGTTGAGGTACAGTGCTATTGAAATTAAACTGCATTTCATCTTGGAAAGCAAGTATATCAGACAGAAAAAACAAAGTATTTGCACACAATCAGGATCAGGCAACGCACCTTCATTTAAATGTGTGTGTCAGAACTTGAGAGACTCTTTCCAGCTCGCATTGACCCAAGAGGTTTGCTCAATCCTTTACGTCAATGGCCTGGGTTCACTCATTATGTTTTGTTAGAGTGCTGTTGAGACTAGCTTTAAAATGCAATTGTGGCCAAAGTACTATAATGTGCTTTAGTCTTTCATATAGTCTACTAACAACTCTAGAATATTGAGTGTATTTTGTTACATGACCAAAACCATTAGAGTACAATGGATAGTTACAGTACTTGCAGTTCACCATACTGTATGAATGACGACTGCTATTAAGTAATCCTGAATGCATGCTCCCTCCTCTTTCAAAGTTTTAGTCCATCAATAATGATAATTGACAGTCTTATTACGGCTCATACACAGTGTTGTGATACAGATCGTCTTGTGACCGGCATATCGTGATGGGTGTCGTATAGGGGCTCTCGGATCAACGCGCCTCACGGTCCTAATTCCGAATTTATGCCAGCTCTCCTATATATAAAAAATAAATAAATAAAAAATAGGAGGACATGAATGTTGACTGTGGGGCTTGTCAGGCTCTGTGTGTGGGAGGGATGAGAGTGCATTACACAATTGCACAGGCTGGAATGAAATTATACATTAGTGCAGTATGGCAGATCAGGTGCTGGGGAGGGGAACTCGTCTTGCTTTTGTCCTGTATTGCAGTTCCTTAACTGTGCTAAATAACATAGTGCTGAGAGATACTGGGCCAGGGCTTCAGCTGGTCAATGCTTGTGGGAGATGGACTTAGTTTGGGCATTCCTTATGGACCAGTTATTGAGGGCACCCGAATCTAAATAAGGCAGCATTCTTCAGAACAGTTTACCTAATGTGGATTAGATTTAACTTTGCATGGGTGTATTCTTGGGATAAGTTTTGCCATATTCTGGGAGTGTACCATACAGTGCAGTTGCCAGTCACAGGCCAGTGACTTTTCCCGGCACTGCCGATTCATGTCCTGTAAAGCTATGTCCTTGGCAGGGAATGTGCATGTTACTGAAGTGTGTCGCCCAATGTGAACTGCAGGCAACGTTTAGCAGATGGTGAGCGTGCCAGTTACTTTAAGTGACTAGAATCTGAACCTGGCTGCAGTCTCCCTTGCTGTAATACAGCAGTAGTACTAGTAATGGGAGCGGTAGTGAGTGGTGTAGGATTACCTAACAGACATTTGTTTACAGCTCCGCTCCCCCACCCAGGTGAAATCTGGAGACCTTACTCTCTCCTGTCTACCTGCCGGGAACACCATAACTTGTGTACTTTAACAAGCTTGCGCTTCTGAAATCTGATCGCTGACAGGGTGTTTAGTCTGTTGTGATTATATCATCATGATGTTATTTTTGTATATCTTAATGAATATTTTCCAGTGCTGAGTGTGTTTTTCGTAGTTGAATGTCTTTATAATCTATGTATATTATAAATTATTAATTGTGCTACATACTGCATTGCACCCCGTGTGGTCCTGTGTTTCACCAACATTCTGTTTCTGTCCAGGCCAGCCCCACTCTGTCCTTCGCCCATCACCCAGTCAGACGACTCCATGGCCTGCGTTCAGAAGGCAGATCTGCACTCATCAAAAGCACCAATTCCCCTCTTCCGGTACGGAGCTTTCTAAAACAAGATAGAAAAGCAACTTCAAGTTTCTACTTAAGCTACTTTTTTATTTTTTATTTTTATTCACAGTATGTTTTAAAAATAAATACATGCGATAAAAGGTAATGATCGAATATTCATTTTATACAGAGCCAGCATTAATTGCACATCA
>NC_054546.1:6910561-7005561 GCF_017654505.1 Polyodon spathula | reverse complement strand
ACAATTCAATTTACTATTTTATTAACTGTTATTTGTGCTTAAGCATATTTGAATACAAATTGAAACTCAAAACTAAACTGATACCCAGGTCTTGGATCTGACTATATAACCCCACTTGCGCCGTTTAGTTTTTCTTGGGTTGTAGGTAAATGAGACGCCCATTGCATAGAAGTTTGCTCCGTTCTGTTTCACTACGTGTTCAATAAGGTGCACATGAGCTTGTTTCCTATACACTGTGGCTAGTCAAGCTCCTAGTAAAACCAGGAATGGGTGAAACTGCAATGCAATATTTCCATCCCACTGTTGGGAAGATGGACAGTGAAATGTGGTGGCATATATTTATCCTAATATTTAATTCCTGAACGTTCTTTTAATATCCTGTAGGATTTACATTTGTTAATTGTTCTTTGCCTTGCTTCCTAACTTCGATCTAATGTTGCTTCTGAAAAGACTCCTCAAAATGACTGTTGAGGAAGTACAGTATACTACTGCTGCACACATTTGCATAGTTCATATCTACTGTACATTGTGTCATTTGTAGATACTTGTACTTTTTGTATTTAAATTCCATCAAGATTATTACAGCAACATGCCGCTCCCATTTATTTACTTATCTGTGCCTCAGCTAGATTACCTATCTAGGTGTGTAAATCTTATGCTTTGTGCTTGGCTTGCAGTCAATCAACCATTCATTCATTAACGGATACTATATCTTTATTCAAGAAAGTCAGGTTTAGTACCGTATACTAAAGTGTTGCATTTTAACGTGCCCGTGCTTGTTTAAGTTTACTGCAGTGGAATAACTCCATTCATTAATGTGTTGCTTTCAAAACAAGCTGTCCTACTCTCACTGTTACAACTGAGATACCATTCAAGGATGCTTAACTTCCTCATTGTTTTAAAAGCACAGCGTCCTCTCTCCTGGGATGCTGGCATTTTTACTGCTGTACCAAGGCCATGTTTATTTAATGAATGGATTAATTTTAATACCTGCTGATTTTTAATACTTTGTAAAAACAATTACGGGAACGAGTATCGGCACACCCCTAATTCTAACCAAAGCGAGCTAATGGTCTAATAGGCACTACTGTACTTTAATGAATGGTGATTGCTCTTAAAGCAATGTACAGGGTTTGGAGACCCTTCTGTGCTGATTGTGTCCGTCTGTCTGTTGCACTCTACGTGGTTAACCAGTCTTCAGCAAACTTTTATCATAGGCTCCTAGAGGGGATGTGGGGGTGGGTGGGGAGCTGAATCGTTGGAAACAGTCACACAGCAGTTTTTTGCTTCCTGGCAACATTATACAATGACAGCTGACCTGCAGAAGTGATCTGGGATTGCAAATCCCCCACGGTTGCCATTGAATTGCATGTAGAGCTGCTCTGAACATTGTAGTGAAATGTTACACTGCCAGTGCCGGGAGTACCTTTCCTTTCTGTCCTGCATGCAGAGTCTTTGAACTGCTTTTTGTTTGTACCGTGCTGCACAGGAACTGGAGTCGGTGGAGATCCTGGAGTATGGGGGAGAGAAAGACGGGAGTGCTTTTTTTTTTTTTTTTTTTTTTTTTTTTAAATGATTGAAAGTTTTAGGGCTTTTAAGGTCAGATCCACAGTTAAAATCTAATTTTTAAAACAGTTACCGATACTTGTCAAAAATTTGGTCTAATTTCAGTAATACCATTTTTTATGGTGCCTCTTTATGACATCTTTTCAGTATCAAATAATAAAACCAGTAGTTTCAGTAAAGGTTAGGTGCATTGTTGTTGAATAATGTTTCAATTGCGAGAGTGTCGCCTTGGCTTTTGCTTTCCCCTGATATGAATTTGTTGTGTTCTGCTTTTATTTTTACCCGGCTTCCTAGGTTCAGCTACAGTATTAGCCAGGTCCTCATGCTGTTTGGCTGGGGAACTGCTGGTCTCCAGTGGGGAAACCAGGTTAATCTCATCAGAGACGGCCGTTACTGGTGTAGAAAATGTGAATAATCCAAATAGACGCATGGGGTTGTGCTTTTTGTTTGCTGTGAAATGAATCCTGGTAAGTTGGAGAGGTTTCTCCTGTGTGTTCCTTATGGGATGCGGAGTCAGCTTGTGTACAGTGTGAGTATGCGGGCGTGCTCTAGTGAGTATGCAGACGTGTTCTAGAGTGTGAGTATGTGGGCGTGCTCTAGTGAGTATGCGGACGTGGTGCTCTAGAGTGTGAGTATATGGGCGTGCTCTAGTGAGTATGCGGACGTGTTCTAGAGTGTGAGTATGTGGGCGTGCTCTAGTGAGTATGCGGACGTGGTGTTCTAGAGTGTGAGTATGCGGACGTGGTGTTCTAGAGTGTGAGTGTGGGCGTGCTCTAGTGAGTATGCGGACGTGGTGTTCTAGAGGGTGAGTATGTCCACTTGTGTATTGTCCATACTCTTCCACACTTTTTTGTTCCTTAATATAATCCTGTTGCCCTTGCAGTCTGGCTAAATGAGCTTTGTAAAGCTGTAGTGATTTGTATGTGGAATCTGTTGGATCATAATCTACTTTTCTGCAACCAGTGATCTGAGTGGTACAGATATTATCAATTTACTCGCGTATAAACCAACCAAACCTCAGATTTGCCCGTAAGCAGTGAATATATGTTAAGTCTCGTATCGCTGTTGCAGATTTGTCAAAATTCCAAGACTGTACAGAAGTCATTCCAAGCACAGAACACTACGACACAGTTTGAAATGTAATGCTTTTTTATATTGAAAATTCCTGAGAATGATTGATAGATTTTTTTAATGATTTCTCAGATGGTAGTGTGTTCTGGGTGTTTCCTCTTTGCGGTTCTCTCGCTCTGAATGCACAGGGTTTTCTCAGTACCCCAGAGCCATGTGTTGGGCTACAAGCAGCCATGTAGTGCCATGGTTAGGAGTCATGGTACACAGCCATGGCTTCAGTAATAGTAGATGCAGCTCTTTCTCAAATCACGGTGTTTAAGTAGTGACTAGAAGAACTATTAATTATTTCAAAATACACACCTGGCTATCTGCTGTTCTCTGAAGACCCGAGCTGTCACTTTATAAATGCACAATTCGCCTGTCCAGAATTCTCTTCAGTGTATGCTACTGCTCTCCACAACACCAGAACTCTTAATAAATCTTCCCAATACCCCCCTCTCTCTCCTCTCTCTCTCCTATCTCTCTCTCTCTCTCTCTCTCTCTCTCTCTCTACACATTCCAGGGTAAAGCCTTTGAAAAGCCTCTGCTGTAGTGGACTTTTTCATTGCAAACATGTTGATTAGCTGTGAAGTTTAGTGAACCCTTTCCACTGCCCGCCAAGCAAGAACACAGTGTTGTCACTGATGTGTTACAGCATTGCTTCACAGGAGGACTGTATTTGAAAACTAGATGTTGGTCAAAAAGATCTATAAAGTATACATGTATATACAGATCAAGGTGAATTAGAGTACAGTATATATTTGTTTTTATTTGGTCTTTTAAGTTCATTTTGCGTCCTAATTTTCATCTTGTTTGAATATAGATTCTCGTTGATTTTGTAAAGGTATTGTACCAACAGTTCATTCGTAGAGTTTGCCACAGGTTTTCCTTTGCACAAGCACAGATGCATGTATTGTCCAGCACGTTTACCTGTATTAAACACAGATCTCTGGTTAACCAGGGGTGTGATGTGATGGATTTTCGGTGCAAGGCTGATGCTTTTGTGTTTGTACAATTGCATACTTTACAGGCAGGCTATTAGCATGCTAGATTCAGCCGTTTCACCAGGGTGCACATACAAGGAAACTCCCAACTCTCCCTTTTTTTTACTGGAATAGAATACTCCGATGACATAGCAGTTTTACTAAGAGTTTAATAGAACACACCTGAGCTTGTTACCTATACACGCTAATCAAGCTCATAGTAAAATCTGCAAATCATATGTGTGAATCTGCTACACACTAGGAGCCTTATTTCCATCCCTGCTGTATCATACAGAGCAGCCTTGAGCAACTTAATACAGCGACAATGAGAGCAGATCTGAGAGCTGACAAGCAACCTGCAGTAATATTTAATGACTGCGCTTCTGTAACGAAGCAGAAATCCTAAAGGACCCTACGACTCCGCAACATTGCTTTTAGGTTGCAGTAATAGATTTTTTAATTACAGGAGATTTCCAGTTCATTCGCTGTAATAAATTACCCTAAGTCGTATATGCAGGGTCCCGTAGCCTTCTCATCAAGCCTGCAGGAATTCTGCAGTTCAGGCTGGTCCTGCTTCCATCAATCACCCAGGGAGAGCTGCCAAACCCCCTCAGCCCTCAGATCTGGGGAGAGTACAGACAGGACAAGTTGCTGTAATGGTGTGTTTTTATGAATTGTTATGAAAAAGGCTTTCACTCTCTAAGACTTAATTAAATTGGAGAAAAACAGGAGTACTTCCCTTCAAACAAGTGAGCGCGGCTCACACTGCGTATTCCAAATTACAGTATAAAATACAAGCAAGGAACCAGAAGATCTTCGACTGATTTTAAAAAGAGAGCAGTGGTTTACTGTTGCTAGTAAGATGTAAGGGAATTGTTCGTCACTCCTTCAAGCACAGACTCGATTTGTTCTTCAAAATGTTTCTCCTGTGCAGCATGTAGCCGATTCCTCTATGTAGCCTTATTATTTAAAAGAAATGCAAGAATACATCATCCCGGCAGGCTGCAGGTCTCTGGCAGTTCAGTTATGTTCCAAGGACTGCAAGGCTGTGGTTAAGTTGCGTTTTTAGAGTATCCAGGTGATTTATGAGTGTGATTTACATCTCTTGGTGCAAACCAAGTACTTACTACAGAAAGCATTAAAGAAGATTCCTCACCAGCCCAGTAGCTGCTTGTATTGGGTAATGTTTGCTGCCTGTACTGTCTTTGATACGCACACCAGAAGACAGGACTAGCAATCTGTAGCTGTCTGGCAGTATCAGGTGGGTGAGCTTAATTAGACTGCCCTGCTGGTCTTCTGTAAGAATCACCTGCGGCTGAGCTCAGTAAGCTAGCCAGTAGAAGTGCTCCCAGGCTGAAATAATGTGTGTCCTACTGAATGTGCAGTGTGAAAATGCAATGTTATAGAACTCCTGTGTGATACAGTACATGCCTGTGAAACTGATTATTTTATTGGCATGAGCTTAGTTCAGTTTCCCTCAATTGTGGGTGAGTGCAGTCTTTATTTTAAAAAGCCAGCGTGTTGTGACAGAAAGAACTATTAACTTGGGTCACAATTAATGACAGTTAAAACATGACTGAATATTACCAATCTTCATTTTTTTTGTTTGCTAATCCTAATTGCACATTATAGTCCAATCCTAAAATTGGGATTTTTATTTTTTTGTCATGTATGAGATGGATTTCATTCTGAATTTTGAATCGACTGCAGTGACTGGGGAACATACCGTATGTTACTATGATACAACAGGGTTGGAAATGACTCCCATTGCATAGCAGTTCGGTCCATTCCTAGTTTTGCTATTGTTTAATCGGACAAGCCTGAGCTTGTTACCTATACACAGAGGCTGCATAAGCTCATATCAGAACCTGGAATGGGTGAAACTGCTATGGAATAGGAGTTATTTGCGATCCCTGCTCAAGTGTGACATTGAGCAGTTGATCGAGCATCAACCGTTTCCTCTTCCCAGGTCAGTGTGACTCATAGCAGTGGTTGAGGGTGTAGGGGCTAGAGACACCTGCCATCAATTCCAGACCCTCTGTGACCCACTGACAGCCAGGGCTGTTCTTTCACACTGTTCAGATCTGAGCCTGGATGTCCGCTCGCTGCCTCCCTCACACTAGTCCTGCATACCCAGTTTCAGAACTTGTTTTAAGGTGGAGGAATGGACCGCTTGTTCCAACGACTGTGTTCTGTGATTGAAATCCAAGGTAGGAGAGTGGGGAGCGGAGGGTCTTCTCTGAAATTCGTTGTGTGAACAAAGACAAGCCGTCATCGTGAGAGCATTTCAAGACATGATTGTTTGACACCTTGGTAGCCCCTTTCATCTTCCCCCATCAGTCCAAATCGGTAGCAGTAGTCTTTTGGCAGCAATAAAGATAAATCTAAATATTTCAGTATTTGCTGTCTGAAATCAATCTAAGAATGTTGTTGCTCCAAATACAGTAGAGATGAAGGACAATTCCAGGCCTCAGAGCCAGGATTCTGCATTCATCCTTAGCATACAAAGGCTGTCTCCAGGCAGGCAGCACGTGTGTGTGTGTGTGTGTGTGTGTGTGTGTGTGTGTGCGAGTGAGCGAGCGAGCGAGCGTGTGTGTGTTAGAGTGATGACACATTCTCAACCATGCATCATTTTAATGAGAGAAAGAGAGAGCGAGCCTGACTCTGCATTGTCATAGTCACAGCCTTTACTGGCCCTCTCGGAGATGTAGAATTTACACACGTCCAATTTTCTGTTGAAACTTGATTGTTGAGAGTATCAAAGGTGATGCTGTGGTTTAACGTGCACACATGAATGTCGATGTTCACATGCTGCTGCTTCTAGTTTTGTATTTGGATTGGTGGTGGTGCAGTTATATTCAGCTCCTCCGTCAAGTAATCTTTGCTCCCTCGTCCCACCCTCTCCCTTTCCACTCTGATAGTATGAATGCCACTTTTGCATTGTTGTGTCCCACCCTTCCTCCCCTCCCCGGCCCCATCTGTCCGGAAAGCTTGCATCTGATTATGTAACGTATATTACACTTATACATTATTCTCTCCGTCCTTCCTTTCCTCTCTTCTCTGTTCTCTCACTGCCATTCATATGTAACCTTGATGCACCAGCTCCAAGGTTGCCACTCTTATCGACTGGGATGCTGTTAAATATTTAAGGTGGAGTAGCTGTAGAATTTACTGTGTTTTTTTTTTTTTTCTTCACCACTACACAAGGGTTTCCCCGAGATTCCCTATGAAAAGGAATATTCTAGTACCACAGCTTAATAGAGGGGGGTTAGGGAGAAACATATACAGCACAGTAAATCATCCGCCACAGGCTGCCACACATTCTCATCTCGGTGAGTGCTACGGTATATAAGCAGTACGCAATTATATTTTAGTGTTGTAATCCCGGGGGGGGGGGGGGATTGCACAGCTTATTCAAGTGGTTTCCTTCATTTTTGGTCTACAAAGGTGGAAATAAGACTCATATTGCACAGCAATTTGATCAATTCCTGATTTTACTTCAATAAGACACACCTGAGCTTATTACTTATACACTGTGGCTAATCAAGCTGGTACTAAAAAACATGGAATGGATGAAACTACTATGCTATTTCCATCCCCGCGCTAACTATAAATTACCCATTCCTGTTAATTGTGTGTTCTTTTGTTCTGCTGAGCCAGGGTAATTCAGCTACTTCATGTAGCTGCTAATTCAAGCTGTGTTTTATTTGCAGTGTAACTGCCTGTGAATCGTTGATACAGCTCTGCTGGGATGTTTTCTGTGTCTTGTCCTCCTATAGATTGCTTCCCTGCAGTCAGGCTTACCTGCAAATCAAGCAGTGAACCGTGGCCACGAATCCTGCAGGCACGGGGAGCTGACTGGTGTATTTGCTGCATTGATACAAGGAACCATGAGATAAAGTCTAGTGTGCAGTAATCTTTAAAAAAAAAAAAAAAAAAAAATGCTGTATTATGATTATTACCCTTATAAAAGATTCCCATAGTAAAAGCATAGCGAAATAACATGCGGTTACAAATGCCATTTATTTTATTTTTTATTTTATTTATTGTCTCATAATTGCGTTTTTATGGCAGTTAGTTAAGTTGAACAAATATTGGAGCAATGCGGAACCATTTAATCAATTTATATTGAAAACAACAACTGTGAAATGTGTAAGGTTATGAGTAAATGTATAAAGTTTACAGGTGACTGTATCAATTCTCAATTAAACTGCAAAGCCTGCAAATGACTGGGTGCACCATGTAGTCTATCGGCCCCATGTTTCACAGCAATCTTCCACTGAAAAGGGCATCCCTGCCATTTAACAGCTGTAAACCTCCCCGAAACCACTCTCTCTCCTGTGATTTAAGGTGGTATCGATTAGTCCCTGTCCTTCATGCCTCATAAGGTATTCAGGGCACACCTCTTAATATTTCATCTGATGTAGTCTTTGTCCCGTTGCGCGTGGTCTCAGAGTTAAGGTGGTATTGGTAAGTTGTAGCCACGGCCCAGCATGTCTCACAGTTGAAGACTAATCATTACTTGGTTTTAGCTTTAATGTCTTTTTTTTTCTGGTGTTTTTCTAGCTTCATTTTAAAGTACAAAGACTTTTTTTTTTTTTTAAAGGAGTAAAGAATGTCCTTTTTTTTAAATCTTTTTAGACTTTTGAAGTTTTTGTTTCATATTTAGGTAGCAGAAATAACTTTGAGTTTCTTTCTGATGTAACTCTACCCTGACTGAGGCTAATACTTCCTTTTTAGACAGTGTGTCCTTGATTTACCTATTTAAATTGAAAGCACGCTTTCAGCAGGTGACGTTTCCTTCGTCTAAGCTCTCTTTTTCAATTGTTTTGTTAGCTAGGATTATTATCACTTGCAGTGGAGTCTTCCTGCCTTAAATAGCAGGGGTGGGTGGGGGGCAGTCAAGCAGGATCCTCAGATTTGAGCTGCTGCTGCTGTTTGAAGCTCATCGCGATATCCCAAGTTCCAGTGCAGAATCTTGCACGTTCCCAGTTTCACTGAATTGCAGTGTAATGACTGATTAACTAGGCTTCGTAGATCAGCCTGAAGGATTTCAACGAGTCTCTCCTTGCAGTTCTAGCTATGCACCAGAGCCCCTTTGGATTATAAAGTGAGCCAGCCAACTCCTACGTCTGTTTGTAAAGTGGCAGCTTCAGAATCTCTCTGGGATCTTGCAGGGGTGGAAATAAGACTTCTCTTTTACCCATTCCAGGTTTGAATAAAAGCTTGATAAGCTTCACCGGTGGCAAGCCATATCAGTCACATGCTTTTTATACTAGTTTTTTTTCTGTATCAATAATTTATTAAAAAAAAAAAAAAAAAAAAAAAAAAAAAAAACACTAATTGCATAGAATCTTGTTTTACTTCGCCTGAAGCCATTTAGTTCTGTTCCTGTCAGCGGGAGAATATTTTGCAAGTATTGTAATGTTCTCCATTGCCTCTTGTATTATTCATAGCCCTTGTCCCATTGTGAAATCAACTTTAACCTTTGCAGTGGTGCATACAGCTGCTTCCTTGCTGAGCTAAGCTATATGGTTCCATTTGAAAGGCCCTGGGTGTTTTTGCGAGTGTAATTATTAGGCTAAATCCCTCCACCCACGCTCTGAAACATGCAAGTTGGCTCTTTCTCTCTCTCGCGTGCGCTCTCTCTCTCTCTCTCTCTCTGCTTCTCTGCTCCCCGCTTCCTTATGGCAAAATTACTTTTGTTGTTTGTTTTTTTTTTTTTGTTTTTAAAGGGGTTTGTTCCACTAGAAAAAAACACTGCCAATAGAAATATAGAGAGATAGACCAATGCATATTCCAGTTTGTACACTGCCTTATAAATGTTTACAGTGCAAAAATACCATGTAAACATATCACTCTTTCGATATTTGAATACAAAACAGGTACCAGAGAAGGTGTCAGGTGATGTTAATTTGCAAATATCCAACATTACAGTCTGGGAAAGGGGGACCCTATTGCCCTGAGTCATCCTCACAGTGTCAGTATGGTGTGTGATCACCGTGGACACTAATACAGCCCTGGCACCAATTCTGCACACTGGAAACGAGTGTGTCAATAAGTGCCTGCATACACACGCTTAATATACAGACTTCTGAACTGTCCCTTAACAGTGTAGAGCAGTTTCTGTCTATCTATCATGAATTACATCCTGTAACTACTTATTGGGTAAAAAAAAAAATCAGTAAGTTCTCGGCCCAGTCGACCAGACAATGCAACGATTGCCCTGGACTGGAGGGACTACATTCCACTGAGGGCTAGGTATAGACCAGCCAGTTGACTGTTACCCAGGCCTGTCCACTAGTGAAACACTAGTGCACTAACTCATCTTCCTGCTTTGGAGATTTTTGAATACCTTCTACTGGTACAGTAGCTTCTCCTGTCTTCTCTCCCCAGTAGGAGATCTTTGGCGAATTGTTTAGGGTGGTTTTGATGTTTTTAGTTCCACTGCACAATTGCAACACATCTCCTTTTTAATATTAAAACAATGATAAGGTTGAAACAGCAACAAGGTAATTTTTCATTAAGCAGCCTTTAAAAGCTTTATTTTAGTAGGTAAGCACATTGAGGTTAAAATCTCTTTCAAGTGCGACCTAACCAAGAAAGGTAGCAGCAACACAGTAAAACACCGTACAAAAATAAAATACAAATCATAATAATACAATCAACAATCAATGAAACAGTCAGTAAAATAGGAACAAACAGTAACACATCTACTTAAAACATGCACAACTCTCAAGTAGATAATCGTGCAGCTTACTCTTAAATTATACTAAAGTTATTTGGGACTGCAACTTAAGTTTAGATTGTAAATCATTCCAAGACCAATGAGCAAAATAGGCAAATGGTCTTCCTAGAGCATTATAGGCCACTGTCTGTTCAGCTTCATTCCCCAGAAGATTTGCAGCACAGTTGTATGTGATTTATGTTGAAAAAAGATCTAGCAAGACAGTGTGAAACAGGAGGCTGTAACTGTGTGCAGTGTGCTTTGCTGTAAACCCTGCAGTCTGTTCGTTCACTCCAACAGCAGTACTGTAAATACACTTCGCATATTACACTTTGTGTTTAAGCCAATTGGAACAGCATCTTAGTGTGGATATACAGTACAGTGCTCACTGTTGCATGCCTGGGTGCTCCACTGAATCCAATTACAATCGCTGTTAGTCAGTGTGCTCCTGTTAATGTTGAACCTGCAGTAAGACTGAGGAGAGGGAGAGGGCACTCCTGCATAACAGCCAACATGTCAGGTCTTGATCAAAGCTGTGCGGGACTCTGCAACCTGGAGATTACATCTCTCAGAAACCTGGCACTCTCTACAGTGCAGGGCTCTTGCTGTGTTGAAAGGCAGTTTGGGGATGCCCTATCAGCAGATCTGGTGCCTTTCCAAAAGGACTGTCATTGTGTGTGTGGTTTGTGGGACGAGACCTTTGTAAACTCTTTTAGTTTCCTCACGTTGCTGCACTACTATTATATCTATGATCCAGAACTCTAATACAATCTGGAGTCCAACTAATGAAATGTCTTAGTCTAGTTTGTTTATTCGACAAGGCTATCTTTGTTTTTGTTATTTAAAATAAATAAATAAATAAACTTGGTGAAATGTTTTGAATAAAAGTTTTTTCTGAGCAGAAAGAGGGTGTTTTTTTTTTTTAATCTCTGTGTCTCTGGATGGAAATAATACTCCCACTGCATAGCAGTTTCACCCATTCCAGGTTTTAACAAAAGCTTGGTTAGCCCCAGTGTACAGGTAACAAACTCAGGTCTGTGTGATTTAAACACATAGTAAAACTAGGAATGGATCAAGCTGTGCAATGGTTGTATTTCCATCCCTGTGTCTGCCTGTATTTAGTGATGGACAATCATTGAATACTATGTAGTTGCATTGAAGCTGCACAGCTTCAATCGTGTGTGTGCTGGAGAATAGAGGGAAATAAAATATACTTCTACAAGGAAAACACTCACATGATCGCACAGTTATTATTAACTTGTTGTTAACTTGGCACACATCCAAGAAATAGCAAGTTTAGGCCATGTAGTTTGTTTAGAATATACTACAGAATATCTTAGTGGCCAGAAAATGCAAACATTTAGGTACAGTATAAAACAGCGGGCTACTAAAGGAACTCAGTAAAATGTTCTTGAAGTGCTAGAGCTTGCTTGTTTCAAAATCGTCCCCCTTCCCCCCCAGGCTGTTAAAGATATTTGTACCTAACTGGATGCTGGGCAGGTCCATAACCATTGATCTGAATGCTTGTTCCTGACAAGGTGCCTTGTATGAATTACTGATCGCTTCCTTGCTCTGTGTGTCAGAGTATGTCTGTGTGGAGTGCAGTGCTGTGTTTGTGAGCAGCGAGCACAAGCAGCTGTCGCACAACAGGTTAGCGGCACTCATCCCTGGAGCCTACTGTTACCTGTGGTGTGCCATGCGGGTAACTCTGCTGACAACATGCAGATGGAGGCTCAGGGACAGACTGAAAGAGAAACTAGGGGGTATTTATAGAAACCACCTCATAAATCCAAGTGATTTGTATGCAAGCGCCTTCTAATTACTTCATTTTTGGACTCTTATAAAAGTTTAGCACAGTATTTTTTGTATGGTGTTTTTGCAGTTTTACTCTGTTTTTCAAGTGGTTTTTTTAATCCTCCAATTTTCCAGCAAAATGCAACCCACAAATTCTGCAGTGTTGTTGGAACTAAACTATAAATGCCTGAAGATTTTCAAACTCAATTGTGATATTCTTCAAGTTTAGCTGTGAAACTGATCTGGTCCTGGTCCTGCTACTTACTACAGTACCTCAGTAACTGGGTTTCTTTTTTAGTGTAGCTGTTTATCCTGCTCTAGTCTTCAGTTTACAGTCTGTAACATTGTAAATACAGTGCATGCACATGCCTCATAAACACTGCAAGAACACGGTTACTTCCTTGGTGTTCAGGGGAAAAGTGTTGTTGCCAAGATTCAGGGAATCTCAGCTAGGGAAATTAAATTTTTGAAATGGGCACCAATTTTACAATGTTAAAAGGGAGTCTGTGCTATTTGCATGAATTGATTAGTACTTGAATCTTCAGCACTGAATCCAGTGCCAGTTTTGTTCTGAATCCAATGCCTCTCTTGCTTTCATTTTTCATACTTTCAGCTTCCACTAATTGAACGTGCTTTTCAGGGCTCTGAGAATGAGATCCCAGTCTGAATGTGAGCGACGAAAGCAGCGAGAATCTGAAACTGACATTCATACCTAGAGAATCAGGACATGCCAGATATCTAAAAGATTCAAAAACACACACCACCATATGCCACTGAAGGTACTGAGGAGGACCCTTTGAGCCATAATAATATTTGAAAAAATGAACCATTACCGAATTATTTGTATGCACTCTGGAATGTCATTTCAATTGAATTTCAGTCAAATTCAAACACATTCATCCCAGTTTCATTGTGTCACAATACGTATCATGGTATGCAGGTATGTATCACAATATGCATCATGATACATGTGATGGGCTACTTTTGTATGATGCGTAATAAGATCAAATGATAATTAACTATTTTGATAAGACTAATTAAGTAAGTTCGGGTGAGTATGTATTCATACCAACAATTAAGCACTTAGTTGCAGAACTACTTGCAATGTTGTGCTTTTGCTCTTGTATCGCAATACAAACGATACAGGCCTCTATTGTGATTCGATTCATCGATACACTATGAATCGTTGCACCTCTAATTCTGAGTGCCATTGTAAGTTACTATGCAGTTACACTTCCATACTGATGCTGTGTATTAGTTCTGTAGACTTACACTGTGTTTATTTGTACGTGCACTAATTTGATCAAGGCTATTAGGCTAACCGCAGACATTTTATTGTTACAGATGGTGCAGTAAATGCTGTGTAAAGAGCACTAGCATGTTATTACAATAGTTATAACCATACCAATGTACTTGCATAGTACCTAGTGTACCTATGTTTTAATACTGTTTTCAATGCTAAACACAAAACATTATCTACATTCTTCATTATCCCGTTAATGGAAATAAAATGCATTAAAAAACTTGCAACTTCGTAATTGCCCGTGTGTGAAGAAGATAATGAAGGTTGACGTCACGGAAATGTATTCAAAACCAGACAGGTCGGGATTTGTTGGCCTCGCTTTCTTGGTTACTTTTCCACCAGAGGTCTGAGTTTTCAGGAGAGTAGAGCTACCCTTTCCTGCCATATCCTGACACAGACATTCATGGTGTTTCTTAACCATAGCACAACACAACTCTACCTTTTGTATTTTTATTTTTATTTTTTTGGTTCATCTGGGGTAAACATTTGTCCCTACCGGTCATGAAACAAGTGAAAATTGCACTGCAGTAAGACGCAACTTCGTGCAAAGTCTGCCTACTTTTTGACTCTGAGAAAGACCTCATGTCGAAACATTTCTCCAGTTGTTTATCTTAAGCTTAACAATAGGTAACAATCTCAGCTGTGTCTTATTAAACTCCTAATAAAACAAGGAATGCAATGGGAGTCTTACTTCTGTGCTGTAACTGAAAAAATAAAGAAGCTGGTGTAGTGTTATTTTCAGGTATGTGGTAAAAACTGGGACGCAACACACTGCTCTTGATCACATGTCTAAGCAACTTCCGCTAAGAAAGCAGACGGCCCATTCAAATCTTATACGTTATGCTGTTTTGGGTCTTCTACATCTTCTTTTTTTAATTGAATGTATCATTTTTCCACTATTTAAGAAAATAGTATACAAATATTTATCATATGTAGTACATTGGGTCTTGTACATTGTTTTTACTTTTGCAACCTTGCGGTGGGCTTCTCATTTTGTCTTGTTTGCCGTGAATTGTCTTTTTTTTTTTTTTTTAAGAAATTGTCTGTTTCCAGTTTAATTTTACAAAAAAATTATTTATAATTAATGGTAAATGTACCTCTGTTTTGACAGTAGGAAAACACCCATCAGATCGCAGTTGATTTCACCTGTACCAAACTCTGACAACGTACCACATTCAGTGTGACAGTGTACCACTTTCTAACACCACGCCGGTACAAGTTTTTGTTGTTCTGTCTGTCTTTTCTTCAGAAGTGTTTTCTTTTCACAGATCACAAGTCAGACTCACTCTAGGGCAATGTTTGAAATCTTTTTGTTGTGTAGTCACAGATCACCATGGCAACACAGTTCTCTTGTCTCTGAGGTGAAACAGGAACTTGTTTCCACTTGTACAGATCTGTGTACCTAATGAACAGGCTTGTGCTAATAATGGAAATTGGAAACTACAAACAAACAAACACAAAAGCAACATAGAACGGTATTTCCGTTCTCTTTATAGGTAAGAGGGTGGAAACGTCCCTAACTGACAGAGAATCCATTTATTTATACATTTTCATACAGTAAGGGGGTGAGACACGCTGAACTGAAGAAACAAGATGACGCTCCCTCTCAAAATATTTGTATAGAAATCATCTATGTTGCTGTTGTCATAGTAACAGAAGCTGTTGTAAATTGCACGATGATTTTACACTACAAACATGCATTGCCATAGACGTTTAAGACATTAAGGCAGTGGTAGGCTTGTAAATTGCATGGTACAGTGCAAACACAATTTGTTTCTGAGACCTTGAAATGTCAGCCTCCCTGTATTCCAGACTCAATTGTATGAGACGAGGGGAAACCAGCATTGTGCGTGTTTTTATACAAAACTAAATGGCTCTGAACTGTTTTTAAACGCATTGATTGAAAAATAAATGTTATATATTTTTTGCTCATTTGGAATTTCCTTTCCCTAGAAATGTGTTTAGGACATGAGCCAGAGACCCACTGAGAGAATAAAACATATTGTAGGAAACAAGGGAATTAAATGGAGTACTTCTCCAAGTCCTGTTGAGATTAAATCTGGACAGGGAATTGAACTTGAGAATTCTACTTGAGGGCACAGGGTCGTGTTACTGTAACTGGAGCCAGGCCATCTTGGAGAAGCTAAACCTGGCCAGTGCTGGAGAGGACAACCTTCAAGGACTATCTGCTGTAGCCCGCAGTGAACAGAGTGCTGTTCAGCAGCTCGTCGACAGAGCTCAGCTTCAGATTCTTTACATATCACTTGCAACAGGCAAACAATGGTTTTTGCAGGAGTTTTGCAAAGGGAACTACTTGTCCAATTGTGATGCAGCTTACCAAGGACCTTCTTTATCATGGAAATAAGAGATGGAAATAAATCCCTGTTGCACGGTGGTTTGATCCATTCCTGATTTCAACTAGGGCGACTCAAGCTTGTAATAAAACCTGGACTGGGTGAAACTGCTGTGAAACTTATTTCCGACCCTGACTGTGTGGATGAAGTTGATTTTTAAATTAAAAAAAAAAAGAATACCTTTACAGAAATAGTCATTCACCAATGTTCAGGTGGTCAAATGGTCCTAATGACATTTCTGTTGAGGATATTTCCCATGGAACTCTTTAAAGAGGGGTTGGGGTTGTGTTGACTCTGCAATCTGAACCTCAATGCAGATCAATAAATCTTTGGCCTGTGCTGCTAACCGTGCACTCCCTGTCCTTCACAGGTGTGGCAGAGCCAGAGGCTGCTGAGTTCTACTGCGCTGCCCCCGGAAGGTGAGTACGCAAACTGCAGCTGCTAAACTTATCTACGATAAAATGGCATCTCTCCATACAGCCACCAACGAGACAGAAAAATGGTCTTCATAGTGTAGTCTTGAGGCTTTTAAAAGAAGACACACACCCTTGTAAACATATATATTGTTACAGTAATAAACAGATCACACACAGAGCTGGCCTGTGCTTTCACACGCAACTCTGTAAAACATGAACTGGAGTTCACTACAACTCTGCAGTCTGATAGTCCTGGTCTTCAGGTGGATTAGAAAAGAGACAGACTGAAAGTACTTCTCTTTATTTATTTATTTAAACTATACAGTATTGCCAACCATAACCATGTAAGGCCATGCCAGCCGTAACAAAATAACTTTTTTCAACAAATATCATGTTGGGGCTGTTAATGTTTGTGTTTGGCTGCTGCTGCAGCTTCCTCTGGGTTTTTTTTTTTTTCAGGACCCAAGTTAATCTTCAGTCTCAGTTTAATTTTCTTATGTTCCACTTCTTGCTTGCCTTCATCTTGTCATCCATTGGCCAGTCACTATAGAGCAGGGGTCTCCAATCCTGGTCCTGGAGGGCTGGTATCCCTCCTGGTTTATGTTCCATCTGTCCCCCAAATTACATACAATAATTGGACCAATTAAGTGCTTATCAGAAGCTTAATCTGTCCAATTAATTACTTTAGGGAGCAGTGTGGCAACTAGTTAGTGTTCCTAGCCACTCTCCAAATATAGTGCTTTTAAAGAACCATGTGCTGCACAGTTATTTATATAAATATCTGTTTTAACATACAATTTTTCATGTAAAGGTAAATGTCTGTTTTTAAAAAAAAAAAAAAAAAAAAAAACTTTTCCAGTACCTGTTAGTGTCACTTTGACAGCTTGAGAAAGATTGTCAGCAATACTGTCATAGTAAATACTATAGGTCCACAGTAGATGAATCTCCTGTGATGTATTGAGATGAAGACTGTCAGTACACACAAGACTTTTCTAATATTACTCTGCCCTCTACTGGTGAAAATCAGATTAGCATTTCTGTCGTTTGTTGGTTGCGTATCGGTGCTCATTGTGAAAGCACAGAATAAGTATAGTTAGCACATGCAGTGACCGTGATCTGTAACTATGAGTCACTCAAGACTGCTGCATTTAGAAATACTAAAAAACGAAAATGTATTGACCTGTGTAGATTTCTAGTCGAAACATCATTTGTTTCTTTAAATATTTATACATCATTCTCTGCCCTGACGAGCTTCCCTACTTTCATTCTGCCTACCTTCATTTATTTTATTTTTTTTATTTTTTTATTTTTTATCTACTTACAAAACAATTTATTTCTCTATGCAATTAAGCAGTCAACTAAAGACACTGCAGCGTCAGCACTTTGATAAGTGCCCTTTTCAGAAGTGCTGTGCGCTGGGAGCCAGTCTTCAAGTCACGTCCTCTATTACACTGTCTTTCTGAAGCACAGTAATTCTGTTCCAATTAGCTGGTTATTGCTTTAGTGGCAGGAGCTCAGTGGAATTGCCCTGAGGCGGTGAAACCAGGAAAGGGTGAAGTGGAGAGATTCCTGTCTAGCTGAGGAGAGTAATGTTGTTTTTTTAATAATGATAATAATAAAAAAAAAATGGCATGGATGAGAAGTGCACTGGGAGGTAGTCTATGCTCGTCACTGTGACAGATTTGTCACATCGCATTATAGGTCCTCTCAGCCTCTGGGCTCCATTGGGATGATAGTGCTAACAGGGTGGCTCTGATAGCTCTTTCTATGAAGAAGGCACTGGCAGGCCAGCTTCCCTGAATGCTGCTGCAGAGTCTCTGAGAGTCTCTTCTTTTGCCAGACTGGCTCGCTGTGAACCTGTGAGCATGATTTTAACAGACACTCCAGTGCTCAATAAACACACAGTTTAAGTCCAACCTAATTTCCCCAATCTTTGATTGTTGCAAACGTGCTACACTGGCAAGCTGCGATCTTCGATATCTCCGAGGTTTGCATTGAAACTCCCTTGAGAAAATGCATGTTGCGTACAGCACAGGAACGGCAGGATGAAGCTGCAGGCTGTTTAGTCAGGCATACAGTTTAAAAGGAGCATCCTGTGGGAAGAATCACAGCAAAGGGACTGGCAGGTTAGAGACAGACTCCAGAAGGGTAATTGTTTGTCACTAAGCAGATAGGTCCCAGCCCAGGGGACTGCAAGGGGAGGGACACTGAGCTCTTGCCCTGGGACACCTTCTTAAGCTTGCTGGTAGATTTCCAAAGAGCAAGGCCAGAACAGAAGCAACTGCTTCTTTATTCTCTTGCGGTACAGAGGCATGTGTGATGGGCAGTGCTGTGTGATACACTGGTGTTACGGGTTCTGTCACCTGTCGGTGAGATGAGATTAGGTTTCCGATTTGCAAAAAAAATGCAAAACAGATTTTACAAACTTCAAAAATATAAAACTGGAGGGTAATTAATTTTTTTAATTTAATCTTTTTTATTTGATGTGCTGTGTTAATCAAGGTTATCGTGGTAATGGATTTGATACTGGTATATACAGTACAAACACTAGCTCAAGCAAGCAAGACCCATTTTCAGGTCTTCTTCAGATGCAAGTGGAAAATTTAAAGTAGTTCACAGAGATGGAAATAAGACTCCTATTGCATAGCAGTTTCACCCATTCCAGGTTTTAATACAAACTTGATTAGCCATAGTATATAGGTGACAAGCACAGGTGTGTCGTCTTAAAACATAGTATAGGAGATCAAACTGCTGTAAAATGGGAGTTTTATTTCTATCCCTGGGCGCATTCATTCAGTAGTTTTTGAACCCTGGTGATGTATTTAAAAAAAAAAAAAAGGATAGCAAGTAGATTCAAGAAAATGCACAGAGTCTTTTTCTTCAATCAGTTGTTAGGTTTATTGAAATATGCAGGGAGTCTGGTCCCAAGTACAGGACAAACAGATTACTCGTTCTTACAATTTTTGCATGACATTAAATACCCCTCTGTATAGATGGTCCACCTCCTCTTTCTCTGACACTTAACCAATAGCAAAGGTACAACACATTATTCTGTTACTATATACCATATGTATTTAATTTAGTGTGTGTGTGTCTGTATGTATGTGTGTAGTCTAGTATGGCGACCTCTGAACTCGGTGCATTTCTCTTCAGACCCCTGGTGTCCCAAAAGGTCCATACATCTGGTTTTTGTCATCTTCCTTGTTCATATTTCTCCGTATTGCTTGGGACCCTTTGAGTCCAGTGGCATTATCTCTTATTCTCTTGGAGAACCTTTGGGTCCAATGGCAGTCTCTGGGAGCCTTCAGCCCCTTTATGCTTTGCATTCCAAAAGTCTTCGAGCCTGGCCCCTTCTGGTCCACAGCGCTTTTATAACTTGCAGTCAATGCTGGGCAAGAAGCTTGTAGGCGCAAGGGCTCTATCAATTGTTAGCAGTACATGCAATTTGAACCAAACAGTCTGCTATCCCAGGTATTAGTCTCCTTTCATAAAAAAACACCAGTGTAGCTCTGCCAGTCCGCATGCATAGCAAACTGCTAATCAATTCTCGTTCCATGTTTTCCAACACCTGGTCAGTCCAGTAGTGCTTGTAGGTGTTGTGTGTTGGTGTATTCCCTGACTGGTTTCTCCTTGGCAGAGGTGAGCGTGGTGTATCAGAACGGCCTGCCTGTGATCTCGGTCAGCCTGCCCTCTCGACGGGAGCGGTGCCAGTTCACCCTCAAGCCCATCTCTGACTCCGTGGGCGTCTTCCTTGAGCAGCTGCAGGCCGAGGACAGGGGCATCGACCGGGTCGCCATCTACTCTGCAGGTACACCCAGGGGAAGAGAGAGGGGAGGGTCAGGGGTGTCGTATACTCTGCAGGTACAATAAACCAGGGGGAGGATGAGCGCAGGAGCCCAGGGGTGCTGTCTACTAATAAACCAGGGGGAGGTGGGGTCTAATCCTCAGGTACTTCCAGCAGGTGGAGGGTTAGGGGCTTCATCATTGACAATCTTAGAAGACTCGTCAAACACAATCTGAAAAAGTTACACAAACAAAGTCTTGTGGCACCTGCTCAATTGCTGCAGCTGCACTCTTCCTCAAGGGAATCGAGTGTCAGCTGATTCTGAGAGATGGCTGGGATTCTGAATGGGGCTTTTGCACAGCAAGTGGTTCATTTTGTTAAAAGCTTTGAATTAACGTGGGCTGCTCATTAAAGCTGGGATTCTGAATGTGGCTTTTGCACAGCAAGTGGTTCATTTTGTTAAAAGCTTTGAATTAACATGGACTGATCATTAAAGCAACGTATTCTTCCTGCTACGCCGCTGTTTTGTTTTAATCAGTTGATTCACTGATTTGAAATCAGTGGATTCACGAACTCCATTCATTTAGTCCCAACTTGAAGTGCGCTTAGCCTTGAATAAAACTTAAAAAATAAATAAATAAATAAATCACCAAATAAGCAGGACCAGTGTATGTGATCAACAGAAAGATGTGGAAACGTTCAGTCTGTTGACAATGGTACTGTTGTAAGTTTACTATCATAAAAGCATAGCAAAGTGTAGTAAAGCACAGTGGAAGCATTGTTAAGCATAGGTAAGCATTTCAGAGAGGTATGTTAAAGCACATAACAAAATATAAAAAAACATGGTAAGCTATAGTAAATGAATAGTAGAACCATGGCAAAAGTGGATAAAAATGACCATCAAAGTGAATGGTAAAGTGTTCTTAAAGTGTTCTAAGGGTATTTCTCACCCGGTACCTCTGTCTCTCTCTCTCAGATGGGACTCGAGTGGCCTCCTCCACAGGCATTGATATCCTCCTCTTGGACGACTTCAAGCTGGTCATCAACGACACCACGCACCACGTGAGGCCGCCCAAGAGAGGTGAGGGACAGGGCAGAGCGGGGGAAGGGAGGGGAGCGGTTCCTCTCTCTCTCTCTCTATCTCTCCCTGGCTTATGAGGATGCAGAGACCCTTGGTGATGTCAAGATGTTGGTCCAGTCTTCTCTCTCTGTCTCTCCTCTCTAACTCAAGCCTTGTCTCTCTCTCTCTCTCTCTCTCTCTTTGACTCCCACAGATCACCTCGCTCACGAGGATGCACAGACCCTCGGTGATGTCAAGATGTTAGTCCAGCAGCTCTACACTACGCTGCGGATTGAGGAGCATCAGCTACACAAAGAGCGGCAGCTGATAGGCAGGCTGGAGAACCTCAACTCCCAGATCCTCCCCTTCGAGAAGGTACGGGACTCTGCCCACCCTCACGTAGAGAGCCCAGTTAGACATGATTAGATCTGAGATTTCCCAAGAAACTAAGGGTGACAATCTCCTCTGGAAGCGATCAAAGCTTTCGCAACTTTGCGCATGGCTCCAAACTTGACCTTTTTATATAAGATTATACAAAAAAGGGGGTGGGGGGGGCAGAACGTTTTGTAAACACAGGTTGATCAGATCAACTCCCAAGTCATAAAAATCTGACAAATAGCATGCAAAAGATTTTTATGCAAACGCATTAAATTAGTTCATTAAAAAGTCTTGGGCTTACTGGTCCCCAAGTGGCTCAACTGGTAAAGGCCCAACTATGTGGCCTAGCTGTACATATGTAAAAGTTTCCCATAGTAAAAGCACAGCAAATTGTAATAAAGCACACTGAAAGCATAGATAAGCATTGTGAAGCGTACAGAAGTATGGTAAATCATAAAAAAATGACAAACATGGGTAAACTGTGGTACATGGCATTGTATAACCATGGGAAACTGCAAAAATCCCATGGTACACTTTTATAAGCAGGTGACTTATCATGCACAGTGCAGCCTGTATCCTCCATTCTGCCTCATAAGCCCCTCTTCCTCCGTTGCAGTTGAAGGAAGAGCTGAGTCGGAAAGCAGAGAAGAGGGCCACCTGGGTGATGTGGGGCGGCATGGCCTACATGGCGACCCAGTTTGGGATCCTGGCCCGGCTCACCTGGTGGGAGTACTCCTGGGACATCATGGAGCCCGTCACCTACTTCATCACCTATGGCAGCTCAATGGCTATGTACGCCTACTTCGTCCTCACACGGCAGGTAAGACACTGCAGCCACTCCCATGCAGAAAGGACGTTGGTCTCGGCTCACATCTGAAGACATCAAGACTTTTTTAAAAATATTTTTTTTAAATAGTTTTATCTTTTGTCTTTGCCTGTCGTTTGCTTGCTTGCTTATCGCATTTGAGCTTTCGTAGTAATCGTTATACCGCTGTGTAAACTGAGTCACTGTTAATCATGAACCGCCTCACTCTCCCTCTCTCACTGCCTTCCTCTCATTTGGGTTAGTGAATCCAGCCTGGGTCTGACTTCCTCTGCCTCTAACTCTCTCCCCAGGAGTACATCTACCCAGACGCGAGGGACCGACAGTATCTGCTCTTTTTTCATAAAGGAGCAAAAAAGAACCGCTTCGACATTGAGAAATACAACCAGCTCAAGGATGCAATTGCAGAGGTAACGAAGGGGCTTGGACACTGCTGTAGTGCAGAAAACTAAACTGTCATAGTGCAGGCAGCTGTAGCACAAGCTATTCAGTGTATCAAATACAAGGGTAAATGTAGGCTGCATGTCTTTGTGTCCAACTGTCCTGTGTGATGTCACACATGCATTTTTACATATAACCAGAGAGCTGCTAGTCCAAATGGTCCATCTAAGGACTATCTATAACATAAGTTATTGAGTGTATTGTTATCTGAGGGTATGTGGTGTCTTTCTAGCTCAGACGGTCTGGCTCTGTCTACATTTTAACAGACGTCTAGAGAAGTACTTGGACAATCGTGATGAGACACGTGAAGGACCACTTTTCAGTTACAATATTAAGTTCTCTTTGTATTGTTGTGTAGTTCTGATCTTGAATTATGTGAGAGTTCTCTTGTGTCGGTAATGAACATGGCACCCTTCAGAATAACAGAAGCATTGATTTCTTCTCCACTGTCTCTTTATCTAGGCTGAACTGGACCTGAAACGACTGAGGGACCCTCTTCAGCTCCAGCTACCTATCCAGCAAATCAGCGGCAAGAAGGATTGATGAGCTGAACAACCCCCCCCCCCCCCCCCCCCCCAAATCTTCCCCCCCCCCCCCCCCCCCCCCCAAAACCCCTTGACACTTTTAGGAAGTCATCGGACTTACGCCCCCCCGCACCCCCCCCCCCCCCCCCCCCCCTCGCTCTCTCTCTCTCTCTCTCTCTCTCTCAAACACTAATCTTCATAAGGAGGGGAGGGGGGGGGCACAAAAAAACAAACATTTTTGAACAAAATATAATAAAATGGTAGCTGGGAAGGAAAATAAGCAGCTCAACAAAAGAAAAAAACATTTAAAAAAAGGTCAAACGAACACAACCGGACCTTAGCAACAGTGACGACAGCCTGAGCATCGGATCCAATCAGGAGAGTTTTAGACCGACTGGAAGTGATCTGGAGTACGATGGGAGCCTTTTTATAGGAAGGTTTCATGAAGCCAGATTGGGGTCGAGCAATTTTAAAAACACTCTGTAACCTTGAGCAACCAGGAGAGGGGCCTTATTAAAGAACTGGCGGTGTGTGGGATCAATATTAATCCCCCCCCCCGGTGTGTTGGTATTGCCCAGATGCACGGCTCTTGCTCTTTGATGTACACAGTACACTCACACAGTACAAAACAAATCTTTAGGGTCTCAGGGTTGTGACACCTTACCTGCTCTGCCTGCCTCATACCTGTTGAAATATCTGCCATTCACTATCATTGGGAATCCCAATCCTGCGATAAACGAACGTCACAAAGGTCTCCATTTACAGCACAGCCTGCTGCTGAGTGACGCATGTCATTAGTGGATGCGGCACTTTAGGGAATTCCCAAAGCACTTCTCACACGAGCGCTAACTGCTAGGGTGTGAAGTGGATTATTGTATAAAACTGTAAACAGTGATCTTTGGTGTGTGTGTATGTATTAGGAATGAAAAATTTAAACTGCAAACCTTCCTTTTAAAGCAGAAGAGGGTACAGTTATGTGCTAGGATGGCATATTCCTAAACATCAATAGCAAAATGTCCCCACAGCCCTAGAGCACAAGGATAGGAACACATGCACTATACCAAGGCTGATAAAGGTACAGTATATGTACAGGTTGTATTGCAATGAAACCTGGTAGACTTTGGATAATGGCCCAGTGATGACCCAAGAACCTAAAGATGTTATTTAGTTTTTTTCTTTTTTTTTGATTGTGTATTTTATACTATGCCCCGATTTAATCAACTGTAAGTATCAAGGGCTGGTTGCACAAAACACCTTGACTATTGAGTTTAAGTAGCACACTAAAACATAGATTTTCCACTATAACTCGGGTATTGACTTGAATGTGTTAAGCTGCTTTGTGCAGCACCCCTAAATCAAGGAACACTAGGGGGAAAAACTAATGGGAAATTGAACTTGAGGTGTTTCATGTAACTGGCCACTGGGCAATCATATTCAGTGGCGAAACACTTTTTTTTTTTTTTACAAAAAAAAAAGTGTTGTTTCCTGAGCTCTGTTTAAATCGAACTTGTGTTTTACCAATGCTTTTTTTCAGGGAACTGTACATGCACAGCACTGAGTATTTTAACAATTACTAAATTACAGATGCCACAGTGCTTCAGTGCAGCATGTAACTTTTAATGGAGGCCTTGGTTTCAGGGCGATTCTGTCTGTCTCTTAAAAGTTTATTATTTTATTTTTTTATTTTTTAAGCAAGGATGCCCTTATAAAATGAATTGTACTTTCACAAGCAGTAGATGGAAAAATGCTGAAGCATGCGTATTCGTTTAAAAGAGCAGAGGGTTACAGCTGGACAAATACATCTTAACTGCTATGGCCCCTTTTAAATGTAAGTGGGACTTTTTTCATTTCAGATGCACTGATCAAAATCAAATGCAATTACCGTTGAGATGGAGAAAATCATATCCCAGGTTCCCAAAGGCAGGTTCATACGTCAATCATGCGCTGTCGCGAAGGGTAATTTCTAGTGGTCACATGACCATCTCACAGTGGCTGCAGGACTGAAGTATGAACCAGCCTTTACAATTCTGGGATCACAATGAATTTGTTGAGCAGACAAGGTAGGTTATGTGGCAGCCTAGTGACTACCTGATGCAAGCAGCCACATGTTCACAAAGTTGTGTGGTGTATTTATTTATTTTTTTAATTTAAACATTGTAACAATGCACGTCAGCACTGAATATTTTGCTGCTTGTGGTCGCTGGATTTCCAGGGGTAGACAGTATAGTGATCATTTGTTTTATATCTATGTATGTGTACCTTGATTTGTACTGGAATGCCAAAGAGTAGGTTCAATAGCCTTGTTTTTTGGTACGAATTTTTCTGTGCTGTGTTTGTACCATCTCCTTATCAGCTTTCTTTAAGATTAGCTTGGTGAATGTGTGCGCAGGGGAAAAAGCCCCCCTTCTCCCTGGATCAGTAGCGAAGGTTCCAAATGCCGCATAAATAATTAACTTGGTACCCCTGGAATCCTGTTGAACTGGTCAGTGTTGCCATGGGGGCGTTTTCCCTCCCAATTTCCACGAAGCTAGCTAAAATGCAAGCCACCAGGAATGCCTTATCTTTTGATGTTTGTAATTATCTTCATTCAATATTTCAGGGCTTTATTTTGTTTTCTTCTCTAGTTGGCTTTTAGCTAAATTCACCTCCCTTATTCCAAAATATCACGTGACACTGTGACTTTTCAGATCTCGTTTGCTCTATCGTGTATTGGAGTGTGGTAAAGTGGCTGAAGGACAGCGGTCAACTCAATTGTGGCACAAGCGAATTATTGAATGCAGATATTACAGTATATTTAAACTAGTAACTCCTGTACTCTTCCAAGAGAGAAAATGAAATGGCAAATTGCAGAAGTCTGCAATGGTACAATCATGACAAAGAAAAAGCCATATTTGTGGGCTGCTTCCTAGAGGAACTGTCCAATTGTTAATTGCTGGTGGGGCTACATTTTACAGGGAGTGACTAGTTGAAATAATTTGGGTTGGAATGAGGGAACTGGTTAAGATTACATATTAAACTACTTTGAAGTATGTTATAAATTGATTATTGGGATGTAACTAAGTTTTAATTGTATTTTGGGTTTATAATCAGGGTGATTACATGTCAGTTCCTGCCACTTACTGTAGTGTTACAGTGGGTTGTTTTCTGAGTTCCATGTAAATAACAAGCACCTTTCACATACTGATTTTAAAAACAAAAACATTTCAATCTGACCCAAATGTATTGGAATAGGCAGGCAGGGAGGGAGGGAGGTGAATACAGTATACTTTGCTTTATTTGTTGGTTTTATTTTAGTTGTATTTTGTTGTTTTAAATTGAATTCTGATTGTGTATAACCCTACAATGAATCATCAATGTTATTCATTTTCTATCCATGTGGAAAAAAGGTGATGGGATAGCCATGCTAAAGCCAGTGTGAACCTGGGGTTGTGTGTGTGTGTGTGTGTGTTTTTTTACAGCATGCAGAATGCAGGAATGTAACCAATAACTGTCATGTAGAATTGCCCTGCGCCTTTCCAAAGGGTACTATAGTTTGAGAGACCATTTTGTCTTGAGCATTTGACGGTGGTGGCGGTGCCTGAACTCCCAGTTCTGCCCAGATATTGAAGAGCGCTGCTGGGTATCAGAATCTCAGACATGTTTGCGGTGTGAGCTCCCTGTTCTGTGGGCTGCTTCTTTCCCTCTGTGAGATCAACTCTGCTAAAGTTTCCAAGCCTTTTTTGTTTGCTGCTGGAGGTGCCAAAGTCCTCCTGTCTGAAATGAGAGCTATGTTTTGAGCCAGAGGCTGTACTTACCACTCTCAAGTTTCTGTAGAGTCTGGTTGAAATGTTTTTCTCTGTAGAGCTGATGTTGTCAAACATTCCTGGAGAATTTAGCTCTGTATTAACCTGTGGCACCTGCCTCCTCTCTCCATGGAGAGTTATGAAAGTAAGCAGCTGGACAGGTTGCTGTTGGAGTTTATCTTGTTCCCTCTTTTAAAGAAGAGCTGTGGGACTAACTGCTTCAGGTTTCAATAGAGCTTTTGCTGCTGGCTGTGTCTGTCTCTGCTATCCAGCATGAGGGCTGTGGGAGCGCAGGGTCAGCTCTGCTGTTTAGGGTATGTAGGGCTCTTGCGCTGTGCTCCTCTCTTCAGCATATTCAGCATCATCCTTGACAGGGAATTGAACAAGCCCAGCAGCTTGGTTGGCAAAGTACTTGGGATTCAATATTTGAATCAAAACAGGTGTATTTTTTAAATTTTAAAAATACCTAAAATAGTCGGAACAAATGATAAATTGTGGGATTAAAGTAAATAAATTCATTAATAAAATGAATCAAAGCCAACTAATTTTCCAAATCAAACCCTGCATCTAGAAATGCCTTGAGCAGCGTGAATGGTTGCCTGCAGTTTCCTCTGCATCAGAGCTGAGCCGAGTTTGCTACACCTGCCACTTTTCAGAAACTTTTCATATCCTGCTCAACCCCCCCCCCCCAGAAGGTTTTCTTTACGGTCCTATCGTAAAAGAAATGCCAGGATAGCATGGATGTACCTGTTTATATATAATACTATATAATCTATATATATATATATATATATATATATATATATATATATATATATATATATATATAAAAAAAAACATTGTGTAACAATTTTTTTTTTTTTTTTTTTGTTCCTGGGTAGTAAGTGTTATTTACTAATTGCTTATGCCTCAAAAGTATAGAAAATGGCTATTATTCCCCACAAACTTTGCTTTTATGACCAGGACAGTGATATTTAAAAATATCACTATTTCCAATGGGAAAACGGCCAAATATGTGTCTTCGTTCACATAAAGTCAGAAAAAAACAACATATGAATCCAAATTAACATGTATTTATAGTTTTTTTTTGTATTATTTATTAGTAATACAAAAATGACTACAAAAAATGTAGAAGTGAGTAGTTTTTCGAGATTTACGATTATACTGTAAATACTTTATGTGAACGAAAAGACACACATTTGCCCATTTTCCCATTGGAAATAGTGATATTTTTAAATATCACTGTCCTGGTCACAAAAGCAAAGTTTGTGGGGAATAATAGCCATTTTCTATACTTTTGAGGCATAAGCAATTAGGAAATAACACTTACTACCCAGGAACAAAAATTGTGTTACATAGTGTAATCTGTGTACGAAATGCAATCTGCTGTTACCCAGTAGGTGGAGTTGTTTTGCAACTAAAAGAACATAAACAAGATCACCACCCGGTGGAGGGAAATGGTAATTGTGGCTTGTGTTCATATGGGCAAAGTGCAAATCAATACATTTCTTTTTTTGTATAAATAGACTAAATACATATTTAAAAACAAGTTGTCAGTCTACAACCTACCCCCGACCGAGTCTGTATATCGGGAGGATGTTCTTGGATACTTTGTTTTCTGAAGATTCGCTAGGTGCCTTGAAGACATCATACCACGGACAGGAGCAAAAGACAAGTGACCCTCTCTACTGCTGGCATGTTAGGCAAAGAAAAAAAAAAAGATGCACGTAAATTTTTTTTAATTGTTACTTTTCTCTTTTTTTTAAGGAATATAAACACGTGCATTGTTTTAAAATGTTTTATCCCATTTGTGTGCAAAATTAAAAATAAAATTAAAAAAATGAAATGTAAAGAAAAGACAATGGATATTTTTTCTGCTTTTCATTTTCTTTTTCTTGTTTTTTTTTTTGGCATTGGATGAAGTAAGCATCCTAAAAGAGAAACAATGTAAAATCCTGTATCATTTATGAAATATGTATAAAAGAGAAATGTAATTCAGTTATCAATAATAAATGCTTATCCATTTTTTGGACTCGGTTGTTGTGTGAACTTCTAATATCTCTAAAGACTGGTCATCATTTTTGCATCAAACCCAAATGCTAGAACACAATTTAGGTATATGGGTGATATTTACCAAGTTGTTAAATAAATGTAAGGTTTGTTTATTGACTCTTGCCATTTTGGAAAATTTACTTGAAAATGGTGAAATTCATCCCTTGTCCCTAATGGTGTAATTGAATCCCAAACAGAAGTTTGACAAATTCATTTGGTCACAAAGGGGAGTATATTTTGAGGAGATTAATTTGTATTCCTCACCTGAACTTTTTTTCTTTCACTGACCAATATTCTATTGTTATCAACTGATACTCTGAATTAACCAACCAAAGTTATGTGCACCTCTTGAATCACAATTTTATTGAATCAGTAACTTAAAAAGCAGCACTGATGGTGACAACCTCCATTTTGTTTTCTGTTATTCCATGTTCTTTCTGTTTCTGGAGAAAACAGACACAGACTGGCTGATTAATATAACCCCAGTGCCATCCCTGTTTACAGTGATTAGCAGAGAGCCTTGACCTGCTCTGGTCACTTTGTTGACGGCTGTCCTCTGCTTATCTGTCGCGCACATCCTCTTAGTAATGACATGATAATACTGCCATTGTCCCACACCACTGTCTCCCTGCACAATAAAACAGAACATCCTCTGTTTTTCATAATATTATTTAACTCCTAACTTTCTTTGCACTCTTCCATAATATCCCTTAAATGCACAATAAGGGATGCATTTGCTAGTACTGACTTCTTTCTTGGATATTAATTGTCAAAGTTATGTTGATTTCTTTTCAAATAAAAAAGGTGGTATACTCCAGCTCTTTATTTCATATTTGATTTGGTCCCATTGGCTTCTTAATTAACTTTGTAATTGCATCAACAGCAAAGCTGGTGGCAATGTGCTGCTGATGCTGAAGCTCTCTTTACAATAGCTGCTTTTACAATGCTCTTGCAATGGGGGCTGATGTGTAACGCCCCCCCGAGCAGTCATCAAAGAAAGAACAAACAAACTGTATTGAAGTATTGTAGTAAATAAAAGCTGTAAACTCAGCTAAGAGTGTGTGCTTCTGATGGATTGTATCTAGGATGTATTTGTGGGTGAGTATTAAGAAATGTTTAAAAAGAGAATGGATGTTCACCTATGTTGTCATGGCTGGGTACCCTCCAACACAGCTGTACAGTGTGTATATATGTTACTGAACATTGCCTTCCTTATTAACCTTAGGTGACCTCTCACTATTTACTGGCACTTTCCACAGAAAAGGTGAGGTCCAGGAATGTATTTAGGAGTCAGTGTGCAAAATGTACCTGGCAGGAAATTGTATTTTAATCTTCTAACAGATGGATTATTATTATTATTATTATTATTATTATTATTATTATTATTATTATACATGGTGATTGATACTTTTCCAATAAACTTCTGCATTGTACAGTCTTTATTATACAAGGCGCGAGACCCATGTATAACAATTCTGCCCATGTAAGGTTGATGATAAAACTAACATCAATATTTAAACTCAAACTCTACCACCAGTACATAAATACAACAAAACATTGTCCAGACAAAACAATGTTGTTGTTATTGATTATTATTATTATAGTGCAATGCTTGTACAGTATTTTATAACACTATATAGTTGAGTGCCATCGTGTTGTGTTCTTTCTGCTTATTTTAATGATCTAAACTGTGGTTTACAAAATAGACATACTGTATATATGTGATCTTCCTCATAATGACACTATGGGGAAAATGGGCAGCTCCTGTAGATGACCATAGCTGAGGTGTAAAGGACCACCTGTAATAACAGTCCCAATAAAACCAACACAATGAGACCAACCTCAATTACAATTTTTAAGGATGGAAAAAACTACCAGCCAAGAGCTGATTTTGAAAAAGGAGGATGGAAGCAGAGATGTTATTGAAGAAACACGGGGTGGGAGAACATCCCGTCCCACTATCAGGGGAAAGGGTCCAGCTACCAGGACACGCTTCGGATAAGAGAGGCGCCCTCCTAGGGGTGCTGTGGGAGAACAATGAGAGGATGCTGGGAAGAGGCTGTCCTGCTGGAGATGAGGGAGATCAGGGGTCAAGATCACAGGAGAGCACCCCAACCCCACCCCCGGATTCCTCCTTTCCTTTGATAACAACAAGCCCCCCAACAAGGATTAAAGGCCACCCATCTCTCCAGGGAACAGAGACAAAGGGAACCCAGCAGCTCTGAGAGATCTCCTACGGACAGGCCTGCGTTTACAGACAGCAAGATGTTCTTCAACCTGCTCATCTTCGCTCTGATACAGGAGATTCACCCCATACAGGCAGTCGGTAAGCAAGCCAGACTGAACCCGTCTCCACTGTTGGAGATGAGGGAGAAAGGTATCTTTGAGAGCTGGGATTGTTATTTTTTGGTTAAAAAAAAACAAAAACAAAACAAAAAAAATTTGAAGTGCTTTTATATATTCTCCTAGGTTAAAAGGTGCTTTGAAAATGATGATAAATGTAGAAACCTCTTTTTTAAATACTTTTACTGAAATACCAGAAGTTCATAAACAATCCCAAAAAATGGATAAAAGTTCCTTTCTTACATGTTTGAAAACAAATATGTTAGTGTGTGTGTGTGTGCGTGTATATATATATATATATATATATATATATATATATATATATATATATATATATATATATATGTCAATTCTATTCTAAATAAGTTGGTTGAATTGATTGAAATTGGTTTTTAAAACAGCCCTTAAAAAACGTAAAAAAAAAAAAAAAACAAAAAAAAAAAACATTTTTGTGTGTGTGTGTGTGTGTGTGTGTGTGTGTGTGTGTTTGTCTGTTTTAAAGGATTAAATAATATTGTTTATGCATTTAACAGCAACTTGAAGGCTGTTGTAGAAGGCGGCAAAAACAGTGGAACGGTGCAACGAACATTATCCTTCAAAACAGACTCACCAGTTAAAGATGTGTGAATAGAGCCTTTATAACCCATCAGCTATGACTTTTGGATATTTGAATTTGTGTTTAGAGTTGGGGATGACATCTCCACGGTATTTGTTGCAGTTTCACCAGGCTTTTCCTATGATTATAGTAGCGTATACATTTAAGACCGTTTACCCTAATTTGTCCCGTATCTATTGCTATGCATTACTATATTACGTGTGCATCACTATATTACATGTGCATTACTTATGATTTATGATCACTATACTTTATTGCACTTTTCTATGCTTTTGCAATGGTAACTTGTATAAGCGTCTACTACATACCGTTTTATGATCTATCACGTTACCTCCAATCCCCAGTGCTGGACCCGTGCTCTGCCTATATCAGCCTGAACGAGCCGTGGCGCAACACGGAGCACCACATCAACAACTCTGCGGGCAGCCCCATGTGCGACAGCCACGTGAACGGGGAGTGGTACCGCTTCACCGGCATGGCGGGTGACGCCATGCCCACATTCTGCATCTCGGAGAACCACTGTGGCACCCACGCGCCCGTGTGGATGAACGGCAGCCACCCTAGCGAGGCCGACGGCATCGTTCAGGTGCAAGCCTGCGCCAGCTTCAACGACAACTGCTGCCTGTGGAACACCACAGTTGACGTCAAAGCTTGCCCCGGGGGTTACTATGTGTACCGGCTACCGAAACCCAGGATCTGCTTTCACGTCTACTGCGGCCGTGAGTCTGTTTCGTTTTTTAAAAGAATAATAATAATGCCATTCAAATTGTATATCAGTAATAAAGAAATGCAATTGAAAGCTCTAAACGCACTGCTTTAATATGTAGCTAAATATTGAAATAGTGCGTTTCAATTTATCAATTACTTTTCTTCATGAAGTACAGCATTTCTCCTTGTAAATAGCTGATTGCTGTTTTGAATTGTACTCAGTTACAGCACGGGTGTTGAATCGGGCCGTACTTCAATTGCAACACAAGGAATTGAAACTGCACCTTGAACCAGGGGAGTGTTCAGGCGTCCATGTTAATGTTTCAGGAGGGTTTCATCAATGTTTAGTGGTTTGCCTTGAACCAGGATTTTTGCCCGTTAAAAGTGCGGCTGAGTGAGTGACTGTTCTGTGTGTTTGTTTTGTCTCTCTGTGCAGATTTCTATGACATCTGTGACGAGTCTGACTGCAGGGGCTCGTGTTTGGATACGGGGGACTGTCAGTGCACCTCTGGGACCACGCTGGGGCCAGACAGCCAGACCTGTCTAGGTAACAGGGTTCTCGTTCTTCTCTCTTTCTCTCTCTCTCTCTCTCTCTCGCTCTCTCCCGTTCTTAGTCTTCTTACTATCTTTTCATCTCTTTACTCTCCCCCTCTCTGCTTGCCCCCCCCACACCTCGTCCCGTTCACACTCTCTTTCACAATTATCTCTTCCTCAAAACACCACAGACCGAAGACCAGTGGTAATCCTCCTCTTTCCCTTCATATTTTGTTGCCTTCTGTGTTAATAAGAAGAAGGATTGCTGTAGAGTTGAAGGACCTTGTTAGTTGGGTCCGCCGCTCTTCAGATCATTGAAACAGCCCGTGTCCCTGCCGTCTCTATGTGCTGTAGATGTGAATGAGTGCGAGCAGGACAATGGTGGCTGTGCAGAGATCTGTGTCAATCTGAAGGGGTCCTTTCGCTGCCAGTGTGGGATGGGGCGCATCCTGGGTCCTGATGGGAAGACATGCGACGGTACGTCCGCAGCACAATAGGGTTTTTTTTTTTTGTGAGGTGCAACAATTATTCAGTGAATCGATTTATTGATCACCATTTTGCTAGCTTAGAAATTAAACATTTCATTTCATTATTCACCTTGGGGTCTATTTGGAGCCCTGTGTAAACATGATTTTCATATGCAGGGAAGAAAATAAGACTTCCATTGCACAGCAGAGCAGTTTGATCCCTTCCTGGTTTTACTACCTGAGCTCCTGGATTTTTTGTAATACGGTTGTAATACATTTACTATAAAGGGAGGCAATTTGTCTGCGATTTGCCCATAGAGGAAAATATTTGTGTATGTAAACCATGCTGTGAAAGCAGGCAACATGGTGCCATGCTGTCCAAATTGAATAAGCTGAACCTTCGCCCTTAGAAATCGAAGGATGCCACAACAACAACGGGGGCTGCAGCCACACCTGCTCCATGGAGGAGGGCAGCTACGAGTGCCAGTGCCCCCGCGGGCTCACCCTGTCAGCAGACAGGCACACCTGTCAAGGTACGCAGAGCATTCATCCAGCACTCTCAGGACCATCTTCACAAAGCATTGACCAGAGTGCTAAAGGAACCCTGGCAATTCATCCAGCACTCTCAGCACCTTCCTCACTAAGCATTGACCAGCGTGACCCTGTTGATTCAAGTCTTATTCAAGTCTTATTTTGCCATAAGTGTCACACACAAGATGACACTCTTATACCATAAGATACAGGTCCAAGTGTACATATTGATTGATATTGTGAGTAAGCGCTGTGTTCACTCCACCCTTTGTGTGCGTGTCTCTCTCATTTCCTCTGTCGGCAGTGCCGGTCAACTGCAGGTCTAGTGGCATCGAGGTGGTGGTACCCAAGGACCTGATAGGGGGTCTGGAACTCTTCCTGACCAACACTTCCTGTCGCGGCATCTCCAACGGCACTCACGTCAACATCAACTTCAGCCTGAAAACCTGTGGCACTGTGGTGGAGGTGAGGGGGAAGCCAGGCTGGTTTCACCAAAACAAACCTGACCCTAGACCTGCCATGCTTCATGGCCATCATTCAAAATAGAGGCAATGTAGGTTCATGATCATACCAGTTACACGCATTAGATGTGAGAATAAGGAACAGTAGTTTTCACTGAAAATCTCTCACTCTGATTAGATCCTGAAACACTCAATTTTTTTCCTGTTGTCATGAAGGTTGTGAACGATAAGATAATCGCCAGTAACCTGGTGACGGGGCTGCCCAAGCAGACTCCGGGCAGTAACGGTGACATCATCGTGCGCACCAGCAAGCTGCTGATCCCAGTGACCTGCGAGTTCCCGCGCCAGTACATGGTGTCAGACGCCTACGTGCCCAACTTGAAGAACGCCCCCCTGGAGATCTCGGGCCGCAGCCAGGGCGTCTTCCCCTTTAGCCTGGAGCTGTTTAAGAGCCCCAACTTCGCCGAGCCCTACCGCGGCTCCCCACCCACCTTGAAGCTGCGCGACTCCCTGTACTTCGGCATCGAACCGCTGGTACACCTGGACAGCCTGCAGACGCTGGTGGAGAGCTGCTTCGCTACGCCCAGCGCCAAGGTGGATGAAGTCATGAAGTACTACCTCATCAAGGACGGGTGGGTAATTGCAGAGAGCTGTAAGAGCTTCTCCAATTCAGCAGAGATCATGTCTGGGTTGTCCTCTTGTTTTAAACTGTGCTCTACGTGGAATTGGGTGTCGCAGTGTGTGGACAGGAGGTTGCAGCAAAGTTTCTTAGGGGTAGTTAGCTAATGCTTTACTAACTCATGCAGAAGTTTCTTAGGGGCAGTTAGCTAGTGATTTACTTGCTCATGCATCTATTTTTTATATTTTATTTCGGCTAGTTTCTGCTCTGTAATAGAGGCATGCATTTTTTAAGTCAGTAACTAATAAATATAAGAATTTAATTAAATGTTTTAGTACGTTTTCTATAATTGCTCTCAAAGAAAATAAAATGTTTTGTAAGTTGCTAAACCGCATGTTGACTTTTTTTGAATCAAGACCCGAAAATCGCAAGTCATATGAATCCGTAGGCAAGATTACATTCTAATTGTGCCATCTTATTGGTTTATATCTGATCCAACTTGGCAGATGATTCTGAGAGCTCTCTCTCTGTCTTATTTTTCCTGCCTAGTTGTATCTCTGATGAGACGGTGAAGCAGTACACCTCTAAGGACCAGCTCGCCAAGCACTACCAAGTGCCCGTCTTCAAGTTTGTGGGCAAAGACAACAGGGTAAGACACACAGACACCTAAACTGAATGCCCTGCTTGCCTCTGAAGACTTTACGATAAATCACATGGTTTAAACAGGAGGCTGTGAATTTTTTTTTTTTTTTTGTGGTCTACTAGCTTGTGCATCTATGTCCCTTCTTAAAGAACAAGGGCCTAGACTATAACATGTGAATTTTGCTTACAAGTGACAGAAACATTAAATAATTACTATGAAAGTTGTTTCACCTTTATGGAACTTCCACAGGGTATGTGATATATGAAGAAATTAACTTGTCTGTCCCACTTGTTCAACAAGATTTGCTACAAACCTGTGGAAATAGACAATTTCTGCAAATAATATAGGAGTTCCACTGAAAGTGAAACAACTTTGTAAATCCTCAATTTGTAACCATTATTTGTAGGCAAAATTCCCATCTTCTAGTACTGACCCTTGTTCTTTTAAAAGGAATCAGTGCATGAGCTACTGCACCTCCCTGTGAATGATCGCAGTGTGCTCACTGCTGTATGGTTTGTGTTGTTCTAGGAGGTGTTTCTGCACTGTCACGTCCTGGTGTGCGGCTCGCTAGACGATCGCTCTCGCTGCTCACAAGGCTGCAAGAGACGTATGCGACGCTCCGTGTGGGATAAAGAGGACACAGGACACATCAATCACCGCCTCCTCACCGGCGGGCCAATCATCATCGACCGTGAGGAGTAACCTCACCACGCTGCAACCAATCACAGCCCGGTCTGAGAGCATCAGTAACCTCCTCCATAATTGCATGCATTACATCAGTGCCATCTGATGGTCATTTAACATATTGCAGTTGATTGTGACCAGCTGTTTCCAGAAGCTTTCTATGCCACTGTAATTTATTCCTTTATACATTTATTTTAATTTTTGTAAATAACATCAGGAAAGGTCTCTTTGTTTTACATTTCGTCTTTCATATCTTGCAACTATTGTTTTTTTTTGATAGAGAGAGAGTAGGAATCCATATCGTATGTTATTCTGTGGTATATATGCTGAATATCTTTTTCTTGCATTATTATGTATGTTTTATGGAATGAATTGCAGTATTAAAATGTTTTCTCACTTACTGATATACTAGAATTTGTGTCATTCTGAGAGCTTCAGTATTTATTCAGTGAGTATGCCAGAGGTCTAAGGTGACATCGTCATATGATTTGAATGGAATGAGAAAGGCTGTTCAGTCCTGGCAGCTAGGATTCTCCAGACGAGCTCACAGCCATTGTAAAGGGAGCTCTAGAAAAAATCTCAGTGCAACATTAAAAATGAAACAGACAACCTGCATCACCCTGGTGTGTCTTTAACCAGGTTTACTGAGATCAGCAATTTCATACCATTTACTTTACAAAACAACTGCGATTTACCTTGTAACTTGAATCGGCAATGAAATAAAGAAAATATATATATATATATAAACACACACACACACCTAGTACAGCACTGCGAGCAACGCTGGCTCAGAATATAAACACACACACACACCTAGTACAGCACTGCGAGCAACGCTGGCTCAGAATATAAACACACACACACACCTAGTACAGCACTGCGAGCAACGCTGGCTCAGAATATAAACACACACACACACCTAGTACAGCACTGCGAGCAACGCTGGCTCAGAATAACAATAAATAAAAAAACTGATACCATCTGGGGTTTAGTCACAAGTCCATTTAAAGGTCTCCACATTGTAGGTGTGAGGTGCGACACCATACAATAGAAAATATAAACTAGAAAAATCAATTCAGTTTGGCAATTTAAACATAGAACCATTATATCTGGACTCGTTGATTTGACTGCAATGACATAAACCAGATCATTTTTTTTTTATAACAGGTCAAACATCATTTTGTATAATCTGTATGTTTTTAGGGAATCTTATTCTCATTATCCATTAAAATGACTTTCCATCACCTTCAGCCCCAGCCCCAGCCCCAGGAAAATTATTTTGTTTTGATATTTTCTTCCTGTTTGAATAATTAAATATTGAAATAAATAGACTAATCCAGGACATTGTGGCTTTCATTTCATGTAAGTCCAAACAAATAACTAATTACACATTTAAGCTAAAGACTGAGATTTGTTTGCAAATAGCATCAAGACGACTACAGCAACAAGAAAGCAATATGAAGGGGTTGAGTCAGTTGACTTACCAGCCCAGCAGGCTCTTAGTACCCCTGAGGTGTCATTGTGTCGTTTGTTATTAAGTCTAAGATCAGTGTTTTAATCTTACTATGCGAAAGACCACAGTCTGCCACAAAGCTTTATGTCCATTGGATATTTTATTCTATAGGCCCAAGAATTTGAAAATCTGATTGGCTGGAACTGATCAGCACTCCTTAAGAGGACCCAGCATCGCAGCAATCGGGAAAAATCCATAGTCCATAGTTTAGTCACAACTGTAGACATGCCTGTTGAATCTAGTTTTTGACTGCACTGGTCTCTGTGTAGAACGGTTTTAACGTAGTGTTTCTTTTTCTGTACTATAATATTCTTACATTAAAATGCGCTGTTCTTGTACTGTATTATTGTATTATTGTGTTATTTCATGTTCTATCCTGTGCTGGTGGCGCAGGAATGCCTCTCCAGCACTGGCACGGCTGTTCTTGGCTTTACAGTTCCTCTTTCTCCTCCTCGTCACAGATACAGGCTCCCCTCTGGCTGTTCATAAACGGTTTGCAGCCCAGCGTCCAGACCGTGTTAAACAGGGTGTCTGCTACCGACTCACAGGCTGCAGGTACGAGAGACGGAGAGGAAGGGAATGTCATTATAAAACACCCATCCACAGCTTCACTCGTTTTTAATAACTCAAGAGACAAGAAGACAAAAGTTTTGGCTAATGCATTAGCTCATGAAGATAACACTGATAAAGGAATAAGCCTTGTCACTTGTCAGTTGGCTGAGAGAGATTGAATGATTTATAAAATATCACAAACTGAACCTCATCCAATCAGAATAAATGCTAGATTATCCTGACCTCATCACATCATTACCTACAATATTCAACAGGTGGCAGTGTCCCCAATGCCTTGATTGTATAAATAAACTGAAAAGTACTGTCCATTGGAATGATCTGTAACCCTCTAGTTCAGGGGTGGTCACCCCATTGGAATGATCTGCAACCCTCTAGTTCAGGGGTGGTCACCCCTGCTCTAGTTAAAAACAGCTACTGTTTGTTTATTCCATTTGTAGTTTTGTCAGGTTACTGTACATTTATCCATGAACTGCACAAAGTATAGCTATAACATTTAGGTAAAAGGAAAAAAAAACACACACACACACTGACCTTTGATCTTTGACACAAAGCCTAGGCTCTTCTTGAGGTCAGAGCAGATCCCATAGAGGCACCAGCGGAACTTGGTGTCACAGCGGTACTTGTTGGTGCCGCACGTGTCATAGCAGTGGTCCAGCTGGTTACAGCACTTGGTCATAGCAGGGATGCCCAGGTCAAGCTGGAGGGGAATAAAATCACTGAGAGTCAAACTAGCTGAGATAGACAGTGATAGAAATGAGACTCCTAATGCATAGCAGTTTCAAAAATTCCAGGTTTTACTAGGAGCTTGATTAGCCACAGTGTATAGGTGACAAACTCAGGTGTGTCTTATTAAACTCACAATAAAACCAGGTAAGGATCAAACTGCTTTGCAATGGGAGTCTTTACTACAAATCCGGGTTATTTATTTCCTATTTAATTTATTGGTATATGTGTGGTCCCCATGGTTTTCTTTCTCATGTTCTAAGCTTTCAGAAGTGGTTGAAAGTGTGTGTGTGTGTGTGTGTGTGTGTGTGTGTGTGTGTGTGTGTGTGTGTGTGTGTGTGTGTGTATATATATATATATATATATATATATATATATTTTAATACAGTTACAGTTCAAGTTGCAATAACATTTGATAAGTAACTTGAACTGAAACTGTTTTAGAGCTGAAAAGAAGTAAAAAGGTTTAATTAAGCAAATTATAAGTTCAATTAAGGGTATAGTTAATTGATTAATTGAGAGCTTGGTTGGAATGAAAACCACACACAGGGGGTCAGGCAACAAATCACATGATTTATTCCTTGTTGATTGGGTTGTTGATCTTTCTGGTAATATTAGTGTTCTTTACATACAGTTTATGGTACCTGGAGTCCCAGGAAATAGGAGCTGCAGCCATTGGGCTCAGGGCTCCTGTAGTCTGGCCTGGGCAGGGGAGCCTTTCCTTGGGACAGGCAGAGAGGGAGAGAGAGATTAAAGGGTGACTCTGTAGTATATACAGGTGTACTATCAAAGGGCATTAATGATGCAGCATATTGTAAGTCCATATTTCATTTCACTGTTGCTTTTGTTTTTGCTTAATTTTCTAGCGAGACATAGCGGAATATGAATTGCTGTGGGTCGATAACAAAACCATGCAATATTCTGTAGCATTTGACATTTAACTGTATTGAACTGTGTCCTGTGTAGACATTCCTGGCAGGGGATAATGACTGTGAAGTAACAATAGCACTGTGCAGTGTTGACTGGAAAACAATTACAGTGTACAGGATAAAGCAGATCAACTTTTGCATATTGCACAACACCTGGCACCAGTACATATTTACAGAATACAGGAGCCAGTTCACCAAGGCTGATAAGGCAAAGCTTCGTCCCTTCATTTCAAAGGCTGGTAGTTACAAGAGTTTTCAAAGTGGCAATCATCTGGTTTTACAGACCCTGACTAGTACTGGTTTTGGACTAGTTTACCTAAATCAACATCAGGTAGTCTGATTATTCAAGGATTCTCTGTCCAAACAATTCAATCTGTTTGAGGTGACTGCTTATAGTTCAAAACACATGTTTTACAGGATATAATTAAAAAAAAAAAATTATATCATTGGCAAGAATTTCCATGTAGCATTACTTTCTCTTTCATCTGTCTGTATTAATTGTACATACCAAATCTGCAGCGGTACTGGCAGACCCCATTGCGACCCCCCAGCAGCTCCAGGAACGAGTCGAAGTATCCACTGACTGCCTCGAAGCCGCCCCGGACGCTCCCAATGCCCCAGTCTGAATCCTCCTCTGTGTTATTGAGGGTCTGTTCTGGTGCGGGAGTAGCTTGATCTGCCTCCTGGGAGGACACTGGCCTCAGAGAGAGGCAGAGGAGCAGGAGGACAGGGACAGGCAGCTTCATGGCTACAGGAAAGGTGGAGGAATCCGCTCAGTAGAATACGTGCTGACCTGAGAGTTAGTCAGGGAAGGAGTGAGAGAGCAGAGATCAGACTCGTATACATACACTCTCCCCCCTCTCCGCCCCCTTAGCCAATGGACTTCATCCCCTGATTAGGTAAACCAGACAGTGGACAGGTTTGCAAAGTATTGCATTTCAATGGAATGCCACTCTTTGTCCCACAGAAAGAGTTTGGTCGATTCCTTCTCTCCACAACCCTACCTGAAAACCTTTTTATGGTGGCCCTTCTTTCTTTCTTTCTTTCTTTCTTTCTTTCTTTCTACTAGTCGAGGCCAGAAGGAGCCTATTTGTGATTGAGCTTGGTGTGGGTTCATTATATTTGTGATGATGTCATGCAACACCCTTCAAACTTCAGATAGTTCTACCAATCAATGATGATGTCATGGTTGAATTTGAAGGCTGTATCCTGGGACCACTGATACAATTCATCCGTCATTGTTGGGAGCATTAGTTATACATCATTATATCAAAGAGTTTGATGGCGTTGTAGTTGTTCTTGGCACCAAGATGCCATTGTTAACCCCGGCCACTGCAGCTGGTGGTTGGTATTCAGGTGTGGGGAGGAGGGGAGGGATTCAGGGAATAAATGAGTAAACCCAAAATCCCTTCTAGTGTTCATTAATGTAGGTTTGAGAACAACATGAGAAAAAAAAATAATGAATAAATATATTATATTAACAACTTTATGGGGAAAAAACTAACCTGGAATGTTTTTTATTTTATTTACCCAAATCACTGCCAACACTGTTCGAAGTGACTCATTTTAACCTTTGACCTCCACCCAAAGAAAACAGTGTGACTTGCTCTGCGAGGTGAGGGAGGAGGGTATGTGGTAGAAACGAGATTGGGATTGGAAAGGGCAAAGTCCAGGCAGAGTGTGCAGGGCTGGAAGTGAACAGAAATCAACCAGGTCCAAGTGTCAACACTGCCAGCAGGCAAGTGAATTGAGAACTGAAAGGTGCTGCACACACAGTGTTACCACACCAAGACAGACAGTGCTGCTTAGTTTCTGCTGACTTGACGTTTGCACTACTTACTTGCTCATGAAGACACAACTTATTAATACAAAGACACCTCCTTCCCCCACATTCAATCCAGGGAGACAAGAAGGAGCTGGCGTCCGGAATCAGTGCTCAGAGAATCAAGGAAACTTGGGCAGACACATCATAATTGGTCTGTAGCTTTAAAGTGTAAAGCTGCAGTACACCATAATCCTATTCAGTTTGATATTTTTCACATGCTACCATGTCCTGTCTGTGCTCCAGCTGTTTGTTTTAGCTGCAGGATCACAGTGCTCTTCTCCGTTTGAAACCTGCCTGTCACTGTGTTTCTCGATAAGGATAGAAACAGTGCCCCGGTACAGTCTGTAAATGAGTTGCTCCGCTCTGCCTGTTATACTCAGTAATACTGTTACTAAAGCTTACAGGAGGTAATTAAGGTAACACTGCTTTGTGAATAAGCTTGTGCTAAATGTTGGAGTCGAGTTGATCAACCTATACTGAGGATATGCAAAAACTATGCATTCCAAGGTGATTCCCCCGTGAATTAAAATGCTCTGAAACAAGAATTCAGCTGTAGCTGATCCTGGCAGGGTAGAGGTTGATCAAAATCAGCCCCACAAGTCATACAATTAGACAGACTGCCTCTTTTGCATTTGTTATCCAAAACACTTTTAATATATATATTTTTTTTTTTTTTGTGGTAGAAAACATTCATTACACACATACAAAAAAAAAATCTCCACACACTTCCTATACAAACAAATATATTGAATTATTATTATAAACACATAAATAGAACCCGGCTCCCACAAAACATGGGGATGGCACAATGAAACATCCGTTTAGCAGGAGTCTCTACTGAGAATAACTAATGACACATTTAAGCTAAAGGTTGGGATTTGTTTGCAAATAGCGTGAAGACGACTACAGCAACAAGAAAGCAATATGAAGGGGTTGATTCAGGGGACTTACCAGCCCAGTAGGCTCTTAGAGCCCCTGATGTGTCATTGTGTCGTTTGTTATTGAGTCTAGGATCAGTGTTTTATTCTTACTATGCGAAAGACCACAGCCTGTCCCTTAGGAGCCACAAAGCTCTATGTCCTTTGGATATTTTATTCTATAGGCCCAAGAATTTGAAAGTCTGATTGGCTAGAACTGGTCAGCACTCCTTAAGAGGACCCAGCATCACAGCAATCAGGAAAAATCCATAGTCCATAGTTTAATCACAACTGTAGACATGCCTGTTGAATCTAGATTTTGACTGCACTGGTCTCTGTGTAGAACGGTTTTAACGTAGTGTTTCTTTTTCTGTGCTATGGAATGTTCTTACATTAAAATGTGCTGTAATACAAGTGTTCTTGTACTGTATTATTGTATTATTGTATTATTTCATGTTCTATCCTGTGCTGGTGGCGCAGGAATGCCTCTCCAGCACTGGCACGGCTGTTCTTGGCTTTACAGTTCCTCTTTCTCCTCCTCGTCACAGATACAGGCTCCCCTCTGGCTGTTCATAAACGGTTTGCAGCCCAGCGTCCAGACCGTGTTAAACAGGGTGTCTGCTACCGACTCACAGGCTGCAGGTACGAGAGACGGAGAGGAAGGGAATGTCATTATAAAACACCCATCCACAGCTTCACTCGTTTTTAATAACTCAAGAGACAAGAAGACAAAAGTTCTGGCTACAGTATTAACTCATGATCACTGGAATGATCTGCAACCTTAATGTTTGTTTATTCAGTTTGCAGTTTTAACTTTCCATTTTTTCCCACGTACTGCACAAAGTATAGATATGACATTTAGGTTAAAAAAAAAACACACACACTGACCTTCGACCTTTGACACAAGGCCCAGGCTCTTCTTGAGGTCAGAGCAGATCCCATAGAGGCACCAGCGGAACTTGGTGTCACAGCGGTACTTGTTGGTGCCGCACGTGTCATAGCAGTGGTCCAGCTGGTTACAGCACTTGGTCATAGCAGGGATGCCCAGGCCAAGCTGGAGGGGAACAAAATCACTGAGAGTCAAACCAGCTGAGAAAGACAGTGATGGAAATGAGACTCTGAATGCATAGCAGTTTCACCCATTCCAGGTTTTACTAGGAGCTTGATTAGGTATAGGTGACAAGCTCAGGTATGTCTTATTTAACTCACAGTAAAACCAGGGAAGGATCAAACTGCTATGCAATGGGAGTCTTATTTCCATTCCTGTTTCGGGTGATCAAAGGAATACTTTACTAGAAATCTGGGCTATTTCTTTCCTGTTTAATATCCGGTATGTGTGTGGTTCCCATAGTTTTCTTTTTCATGGTTTATGCCATGTGATTGAATATATATAAAATTCAAAAACAGCAAACAATTCCAAGAACCAGGATCAAACAGGATACTTATCAATCACGAGAAATGCTTAATGAAGAAGACATGGAATTTATGAACTGACCATTCACTATTTTAATAATTAGCTACAATGGTAAAACAAGAAGTTACAGATCAAGAAAATGTTGATTAGGAAGATGCTAGTATGAAGCAGGGCTGTCCACCTGATAACGCATTGAGAGGCACTGTTTGGATTATTTGATATGGAGGTGAAGAGAGCTCAAGTCAAAATGCTAAAACACAGATTAAAACATGAGTGGCAGATGGTCTTTCTTTATTCTTGTTCACTTTTACTGGGTTTTGTGTTCACTGTGTCCCACCTCATGTCAGTCTGTGGCTTGAGCGGTCTCCACTGTTCTATTGTTATTATATTTGTATTGAGTCTGCACCATATAAGTCTCTCTTTGTATTTGCACTATTGATAGTACAAATACCTGTGCTAAAAAGTCAAATTCCCTGGTCCAGAGGTGTCCAATCACAGTCCTGGAGGGCCATTCTGCTCCAGGTTTAACAGGTAAAGTGACATAATGAACCTCTTCAGGGTCTGAAAGGAGGTTAAATTTGTTCAATTAAACAATTTAGACCAGGGATGGAACAAAGACCAGGACTGGAAGGGCCAACTTTGGCCACCCCTGCCCTGGTTATTGGTATGACCCTTTTAGCCAAAAAGATACATCAACTCTGGCGTAAAGTATCATTTAGGGGGCTCCTGAGTGGCGCATCTGGCAAAGTCGCTCCGCGTGGAGTGCATGTGCACCCTATAGCCTGGGGCGATGAACAATTGGCCGAGCGTCACCAGGGGGGAGGGTTTAGGTCGGCCAGGGTGTTCTCGGCTCACCATGCACCAGCAACTCCTGTTGACTGGCCGGGCGCCTGCGGGCTTCGCCGTAAGCTGCCCAGAGTTACGTGGTCCTCTGACGCTGTAGCTCTGAGGTAGCTGTATGGCGGGCCTGCAGAGTGAAAAAAAACGGACGGTGTTCTTTACATACAGTTTCTGGTATCTGGAGTCCCAGGAAATAGGAGCTGCAGCCGTTGGGCTCGGGGCTCTTGTAGTCTGGCCTGGGCAGGGGAGCCTTTCCTTGGGACAGGCAGAGAGGGAGAGAGAGAGTAATGGGTGACTCTGTAGCATATATAGGTATACTATTAAAGGGCATTAATGATGCAGCATATTGTAACTCCATATTTCATTTGCAGATCAGAAGAACAAAAGCCTTTTACTGTTGCTTTTGCTTGTAATTATTTTTCTAGAGAGACTTTGAAGAATATGAATTGCTGCGAGTCGCTAAGAAAACCATGCAATATTCTGTAGCATTTAACAGGAACTGTATTAAACTGATGTCCCGTGTGCCTCAAGCTCTTTCCAAAGGGGCTCTCAAATTTAAATTAATGAGATATGGTGGATGTAAGCAAGCCAGGAAAAAAACAGTATTGCCCCAGCTTGTGTAACGGGGGCAGAGACTGGGAGTGAACTGACGATCCCACACACCACAAGTGAGCATCTTAACGGCTATGCAAAAGAGCCGGGCTCGTGTGCATTTGTGGTTATGGAGCTTTTACCCTCATCTGATTTCATGGACGGGACAGGACCCGCAACAGCAGAGCATCACACAATAATGTCTGTTACACTCCTACCTCCTGTATCATAACATTGAGATAAGAATTAAAAACTGCATTCTCTTCCCAAGTGGGAGCCTCATTGTTGGAGGGCCTGATTTGGCCCCTGGGCTTTGTATGTTGACAATCCTAATGCTCATGGCAAGTGCATCATCAAAACCAGACAGACAGACAGACAGGCAGGCAGGCAGACAGACAGACAGGCAGTCAGGCAGACAGACAGACAGACAGACAGACAGACAGACAGGCAGACAGGCAGTCAGGCAGGCAGGGCAGTCCGCCCACGGCCCAACAGGCAGACAGACAGGCAGGCAGGCAGGCAAGCAGGCAGGCAGGCAGACAGACAGACTAACAGACAACAGACAACAGACAACAGGCAGGCAGACAGGCAGGCAGACAGACAGACAGACAGACAGACAGACAGACAGGTAGGCAGGCAGGCAGGCAGGCAGGCAGGCAGACAGACAGGTAGGCCCTTCACTCTATCCAAATAAAAGGGGTAGACATTCCTGGCCGGGGAGAACGACTGTTCAGTAACAAATTGCACAACACCTGGCAGTTACAGAGTTTTTAAAGTGACAATCAGCTGGTTTTACAGACCCAGAGGTGACTGCTTATAGTTCAAAACACATGTTTTACAGGATATAATTAAAAAAAAAAAATTATATCATTGGCAAGAATTTCCATGTAGCATTACTTTCTCTTTCATCTGTCTGTATTAATTGTACATACCAAATCTGCAGCGGTACTGGCAGACCCCATTGCGACCCCCCAGCAGCTCCAGGAACGAGTCGAAGTATCCACTGACTGCCTCGAAGCCGCCCCGGACGCTCCCAATGCCCCAGTCTGAATCCTCCTCTGTGTTATTGAGGGTCTGTTCTGGTGCGGGAGTAGCTTGATCTGCCTCCTGGGAGGACACTGGCCTCAGAGAGAGGCAGAGGAGCAGGAGGACAGGGACAGGCAGCTTCATGGCTACAGGAAAGGTGGAGGAATCTGCTCAGTAGAATACGTGCTGACCTGAGAGTTAGTCAGGGAAGGAGTGAGAGAGCAGAGATCAGACTCGCATACATACACTCTCCCCCCTCCCCGCCCCCTCAGCCAATGGACTTCATCCCCTGATTAGGTAAACCAGACAGCAGGACAGGTTTGCAAAGCAGTCCAAGGGTCAGCTCCAATCACAATAGTGCAGTTCAATGGAATGACACTCTTTTGTCTCACAGAAGCAGTTTGGTCGATTTCCTCTCTCCACAACCCCACCTGAAAACCTTATTTAGTTTTTTATGGTGGTCTTTCTTTCTTTCTTTCTTTCTTTCTTTCTTTCTTTCTTTCTTTCTTTCTTTCTACTAGTCATGGCCAGAAGGAGTCTATTTGTGATTGAGCTTGGTATAGGTTCATTATGTTTGTGACGATGTCATGCAACACCTTTAAACTCCAGATTGTTGAACTCAGCAATCTCTACAAAGCCCAGGTGAGCTCAGCGGTCTCTACATAGCCCAGGTGAGCTCAACAATCTCCACATAGCCCAGGTGAGCTCAGTGATCACAACATAACCCAGGTGAGCTCAACGGTCTCTACATAGCCCAGGTGAGCTCAGCAGTCTCCACATAGCCCAGGTGAGCTCAGCGGTCTCTACAGAGATAGCCCAGGTGAGCTCAGTGATCACAACATAACCCAGGTGAGCTCAGCAGTCTCCACATAGCCCAGGTGAGCTCAGCGGTCTCTACATAGCCCAGGTGAGCTCAGCAATCTCCACATAGCCCAGGTGAGCTCAGCAATCTCTACATAGCCCAGGTGAGCTCAGCGGTCTTTACAGAGATAGCCCAGGTGAGCTCAGCGGTCTCTACATAGCCCAGGTGAGCTCAGCGGTCTCTACATAGCCCAGGTGAGCTCAGCAATCTCCACATAGCCCAGGTGAGCTCAGCGATCTCCACAGCCCAGGTGAGCTCAGCAATCTCTACATAGCCCAGGTGAGCTCAGCAGCACTCTGTACCTGAGCTCCAGCATAGCACTGTCTCACTGGATATCTTTATCAGCAGCAGGGTGTCGCAACACAAACCAGGGCGGGGGGGGGGAGGCACCTCCGTGACAGTGTGGCAGTAAAGTGCAGTAAAGCATGGTGAAATCACAGACAGACATGATAAACAACAGAAATGTGGAGGTGAAGGATTGAAAAAAAAATTACAGTAAAGACACAAAGTTAGTCATGGTTAACTCTCACCAGTGGGTCGTGGATTATGATGCTATAGCCATTAGAAGGTATAGCTATGCCAGAGCCAAAAACTTAAATTTAATTAAGATGATGATAGAGAAGCTCTATGAATCTATTTCTTTAAACAAGTGGTTAATTTAAGTTGAAGGGTTGGGGTAGAGATCCTGGCACTTTAGAACCATGACATCATCGATACACATTGAGTTGCATTCTGATTTTTTATATATATATATATATATATATATATATATATATATATATATATATATATATATATATATACAGCCCTTATCTACAGTACGGGCTGTACTATACATACCTGGAAGAGGTCCTCTATCAGATTCTGTCCAGAGTCACTCATTTTGACCTTTGACCTCCACCCAAAAAAAACAGCGTGGCTCTCTCTGCGAGGTGAGGGAGGAGGGTATGGGGTAGAAACGAGATTGAGATTGGAAAGGGCAAAGTCCAGGCAGAGTGTGCAGGGCTGGAAGTGAACAGAAATCAACCAGGTCCAAGTGTCATCACTGCCAGCAGGCAAGTGAATTGAGAACTGAAAGGTGCTGCACACACAGTGTTACCACACCAAGACAGACAGTGCTGCTTAGTTTCTGCTGACTTGACGTTTGCACTACTTACTTGCTCATGAAGACACATCTTGTTAACACCAAGCGTCCTCCTTCCCCCACATTCAATCCAGCAACAATAATAATAATAATAATAATAATAATAATAATAATAATAATAATAATAATAATAATAAGTCTCTTTTGCATTTGTTATCCAAATCTTTTATTTATTTATTTATTTATTTGGTAGAAAACATTTATTACGGGATAGCATACAGTCAGAAAAGGCACCCAATGTCAGTTTTGAAAGTAAAACCCAGAAGTCGTAGAGCAGGAGACTGGAGTAAACGCTTTGAAAATATGATACTTCGTGGATATGCAGCCCACGGTGCGTACAAATAAGGCACAATCTTCTCAAAATCCACAAGGCTCTTGATTGAAATTGTTGTAAATGGCACAAAGAAAACACGAACTGCACAAACTGCAGTTAGTACAGAATTTGAAGAAAATGAATTAATTTTAGTTTTTTTTACTCCACGGTCTTGGAATATAAATGAGCATTTGTATTCTTCAACTGGGGAAAACGCTGTTCCGTAAAAAGACTAGGCTTTACAGCAGCTGCCTGTCTGCTATTTAAATAAATCAAAATAATAAAATTACTATTGTTTAATTAGCAATGCTGTAACCAAACTACAAAACTGCCAAGATATAGGACAATCAGTGGTGACTGGGAAAAACTCCCTGGTCAGTCTTAAAAGGTTAAATCAATCTCACCTGTGACATGTTCCACTGATAGTCACATTATGTGCCAGCTTGCCAGTTTTCTTCCCTGTCATGGACATGTATTTATTTACGGTACACAGAACTACCAGCTTACCTTCATGGGCCACACAGAGGCTCAAACAGGAAATGATATGGACAGCTCGGTAATCAGGACAGAAAAGCATCTCAATACTGAAGATACTGCAGGAGGACACACGGACAGGGCAGCTCTGTACAACTCACAAAGACAGCTAAAGGGAGAGGTAAAGTTTCCAGCAGTAACAACAGAAACAATCCTGAAGGTCTTACATAGATCAACCACGTGGCGATTCAATTTCCTGTCCCCAGCTCCTTGAAGGCACCATGTTCACCTTTCTGTGAGGAGGAGAAGAGAAAGAGGAGAAGGGGAAGAGGAAGAGATGTTTAGCAGCCAGATTCAGAAACTCCATAACAAAAAAACAACTTGAGCCTGGCAACAAACACATGGGATCTGCAGAAACCACCTGAAAGTATGACATCAGATCAATCCAACACACAGAACTGTGATAACCCTTCAGTTTCCCCATTCCCACCCCCACTCACCTTGTGCATGAGTGTGTCTGAATCATACTGATTTGTGAATTGAGCTACCCCACAAAAATGTAAACTGTAAATCAACTGTATTTATTTGATGGGTCCTAATACTACACTGCTAGAAAAAAAAAAAAAAAAAAAAACAGCCTGAAAACTCACCCTGCTGAAATCAAAGTGGGGTTCGTACTGACTCCCAACACCATAGCTGGCCACCTGGAAGAATAAAAAAAACAATGAAATCTTCTTTATCGTAACAGCAAGTGATTACAGAAGAAAACCAGTCGAACGGGTTAATGATCCTCAGCAGCAACGGACCTGTGACACAAAGCAAGCAGACAGGAGCGACAGGGCGTGCGCTGATACACAGCAAAACAAAGAAGATTATCCAATCACCAGCTGGGATCCAGCTGTTCTGTACATTATACATTTACAAAGGGGTTGCAGTGGTTTGAATTGCAGTGTCGCTACATTTGCCTTCATTGGTGAAGCCTGGTAGCAAGTGAACAACTCTGCTTTTTTTTAATTTATTTTTTATTTTTTATAGGGAAGCTGTGAATTTTATTCATTCATTTTCCAGTAAGGGATTGCTGCTCCCGCTCAAAGAAGCTCTGGAGAGTATCGATCAAATATCAAATACAACAGGATACATATTGACAGGCTACAGGCACAGCATTACTTGGAGGCATTTACAAGCTGGTGTTTAGTTGCTGCAGTTATTGTCATCATTGTGTACAGTATAGGCTATAGGCTTAAGTAGATGTGCACATATACAAATGAAGTTAGCCGGACGCTTTTTTTCACACTGCAGACCCATCATGCAGCCACCTCAGAGCTACAGCGTCAGGACAACGCAGCTCTGGGCATCTTACAAGCCTGCAGGCGCCCGGCCATGCTAACGGAGTCGCCTGTGTGCAGTGAGCTGAGGACACCCCCCCCCAAAGACACAGCTTCACTACACTATGTTTAAGCTTATTAAAACATGCATCCAGTTTAAAAGCATTCTAGCACAGTGCTTGTGCTCACCAGGCAGGGTGCCCATAGATAATAAGCTGTTTTGAGCCTATGTACAAACCATAATAAAGCCAATTAAAACTGGTTTTAATTATTTTGTTAAAAGTGACATGCTGTTACTTTAGATGTCATGGAACGCCTAATAACACACTATACAAGTGGAACACATAGGTTTTTTCTGATAAACACACGTCCTGTGCGGGGCAGTGTTTGTTCCAGTTAAATTGCTCAAGCTCTTATTGTGCTCTGTCTTTGTTCCTTTCCATTACGCAACCCCTTGCTTATGTTGCCACTTTAAATGGTAAAGAAATCATTGAAACTGTCAGTAAACATTGTGCTTTTTTACTGTGTTTAATGTAACCTCTGAATCAATGCAGGATTAATGATCTCTTAAAATCAAGCTGTCATAGCTGTTGCACATCAATAGTTTGCAATCACCAGCCTTGTCGTTCGACCTTGTGATGCATGAGTAACACTTTGCTGCCTGTGAGAATTTAGCAAAACTCTTAAATGTAACTTCTTGTTATCTGGGTTTCTGCTGATATTGATGAAGTGAAGAAGAAACGCAGATGTTAACTGTTAATGTGCTTTGTCTCACACCATGCATCATGCTAGGGAAATAAGATCAAATTTCTTCAAGGAAATTACATAAGCTAGCTGTAAATCTGTGCTGTACGAAGTAATTGCTCAGCTCAGCTCAGAAACTAACATCTTTGTACTAATATACAGAAATGTATATCTGTGCACCCATTTTCAGTATAGGACACTGACGTTATTTAGTTATCCTAGGGTGGTCTTCCTGTAAAAGTACTTGCTGCTGAAAGCATTGTTTTGCATATTTTTTTGGCTTTTTCAAGTGGCATCCAAAAGCTGCCATTTTAAAAAGAGTTTTGAAACATACTTCAAAGCTATAAGTGTAAAATGTTGTCAGGATGTTAACAATGAAAAGAAAAATGACAGGTATGTCATTTAAACAGATGTAGCGAAACGTGGGGCTGTTTAAGGCTCTATTTTTCGGAACGCTGTTACTTGCAGGAACAACAATATGTCTTTTGACTTGTTCTAATCTAGGTGTGCAGTCGTGTCAGAATAAATTGAGCTCTGTGACTTCTTATTGCTTCAATAAATCTTACTAGCTGTTGGTTGTAATCCTGCAGTTCTCATTTTGTCCCACTAGATGGCACCAGTGGTGATCACACTGGTGTCAGATGGTAGCTGGTACTTGCTTGCACGACAGGTGTCCTTGGTCAAAGGAATGTACAGCTCCCGTGTCGCTGGAACTAGGGGTGCTGGGGGTGCGGTTGCACCCCCTGGCTTTGCATGGCTTCCATCATATACAGGGGTTACAGTTTTGTTCTATGGCTTTCAGCACCCCCGCTCTAAAAATTGTCCAAGTGCCACTGCGTGACTGAGTGTCGCCCCCTGCAGGTGAGACAGTGGAGGAGGTGGGTCTAGAGGTGGAGTCTCTGTGGTACACAGGCTCCCAGCACTGGCCTTTTCCAAACAGTTCTTTCATGATATCCCCACAACAAGCACAGGGGCACAAAGGATAAAAAAGGGTTCATATCGCTATAGCTCCACCATCTACCCGTACATCTCACCCTGCACTGGTTTTTAATAAATACCTAAAATTACATTGAAAAAAAAAAAGGTTTTAAATGAAACACATTTTTTTTTAAATGCACATAATTCTTAGTTTTATCAACTTTAATAAAAAAAAATATATACAAAAAACAATCTGTGCTTGTGTTTGAATACAGTGATGTATATCTGAAGTATTCTGTATGGCCTAAATGAACTATCTACTGCACTTTCAGCCTTTTAAACTCTTAATGACAGGTTTGATTAGATTCTCTGTCGCCCTGACATACAATGCCACATACTGGCTACACAAGACAAGAGCTATAAGAAATGAAGCAAAGCAACATTTTAGAGGAATGATGTTTAAAATGGGTATCCCACACTGTTTAAAAAACATATACCTTTACATGTTTAATAAGCTTCTTACTGTACAATAAATGTGGAAAATATTCTCTGTGTTTCCTGACAATGTCATAGGTAAAGAAACAGGTTTGGCTCATTGTATTATTAACACTACTTTGTTAAAAGGAACATGGATTATTATTTTAGACAGTTAACAAACAAGTCTGTTAAAGTTTTACCAGGTATTCCCTCATTACACATTACCCCCTGTTAGTATCTAGAATTATCATCTTGTTCAGAAAGTTAAACTGGGACTGTCTGTGGCAGGTTCCATCTGCAGTCTACAATCCAATTTGAAAACAGGGCACTACACAATGATGCAACACCATCTGTATGTCACTTTCTTCTATAATTCCCATTTAAAAACATCTCTGTGATGGTAAATATTGTCAGCCTCTGTTCATTTTTTCTGCTTTGTAGTTTTTTTTAAGTTGCCTCGAGTGTCCTTTACATTCCTCCATCAGACATTCCTGTTTAAACCCTGCTGATATTTGAACTCTCGTCCCCGTGGCAGATGGATACATGGCAAAACATCCTCAGCAAGGTTTGAAGAATGGGACCCTGGGTACTCTCTATAGATACCCAAGTCGCGTCCAGTCTTTAGTGAATGAACCCCGCCCCCCGCCCATCAGACCAACCCTAGACTCGAATGTTCTGCAGGTCTGTGAGCTTCTTCCCGAAGAGCCTCTCCTCGTAGGTGAGGAGCTGCCGCAGGAAGCCGTCGTTGGGGGCAGCGCAGGCCCGGCGCTCCTTCAGCCACTGGTAGGCATGCTGCAGGGTCCACTGGCGGTGCTCCATGAGGAAGGCCAGGGTGAGGGCGGAGCTGCGGCTGCGCCCCAGGCTGCAGTGCACCAGGACCCGGCCCCCCTCGGCCCGCAGTGCCTGGGTAATGAAGCGCGTGGCGGCGGGGAAGCTCTCAGCCACGTCCTGGTGCGTGTCATCATTCAGCCGCAGGTGGAGGTAGCGCAGCGTGCTGGGGAAGGCGTTGGGGCACTCAGCCGTGGCGTTCAGCACGTGGGTGATCTGCAGGTTCTTGATGATGCGGTAGTCCGACGCCTGCCTGGCCGAGCCCTGGTACAATGCCCCCTCCAGGATCTCCGAAGGGTAGATGGTGAGGGCCCGGCGCTCGGACTCCAGCAGGATCATCGTGGGGGTGCACAGGAAGGGGTAGAGACGGGAGAAGGCTGCGTAACCTCCCTGGAGGACCACAGGGTCCATCCCCAGAGAGCTGAGCTGGAAGAAGCAGCGCTGCAGGGTGGGGGTGTCCCCCGCAGACTCTCTGCTACCACCTGGAAAGAGAGAAAGGAACAGGCTGCGTTAAACAGCAAGGGCACTGGTATCCAGGAGGGCTGTGGAATGCCCCTGACACCTCTTTGCTACCACCTGCAGGGGGATAATGGAGAGGTCTTGGTGAAAAAAGAACATTGCTGATTCAGTGATGGAAATAAGGGCACCCCCCCCCCCCCCCCCCCCCCCCCCCCATTAAAAGCTTTGCTACAAGCTTGATTAGCCACAGTGTATCAGTAGCAAGCTTGTTGTGTCTTGTTAAACTCTTGGTAAAACCAGGAATGGATCAAACTGCTATGCAATGGCAGTCTTATTTCCCTTTCGTGAAGGGCAGCAGAATGGTACATGGCCACTTCTCTGCTGCCTCCTAGTGACAGAGAGAATGTAGAACAGACTGTGTAAAATAAAAAGAATGTTGATAGAAATGTTATGGATTACCAGTGTGCACTTGTTCTTAACATTGGAAAACATAACCACTTTGTCTACTAATGGCTATAATCTGACCTTCAGCACAGAACCATTGCTTGGCTAGTGTAGTATTGGCCACTGCCTGCATTATCATTGATGATCGTTTCATTATGAAATCCATGTGGCTGAAGGGATCACCCGGTGTGTGTTCCCTTATAAGCTTCCCCACCCATCTGTATTTTCATAGTTTACTATATTTTTCCCATGTTTTTACAGTTAACCATTTTAGGTTTCTTTGTTTTGTTTTTACAGTATAATCTCTGATTCACCGTGCTTATACTATGCCTTTGCTACACCTTTACCATGGTACACCACAGGGATCCTCTGGGGTGGGGTGAAGCCCTCATCCGCTCTGTCCCCCTCCTCCCCGTATAGCAGGATGATGGAGTATTCCTGCAGCTGGCTCCTGGTGATCAGGCAGCCCAGCTCCGGGTGCAGCACTGTCAGGCTGACTCGCGCCGTCACCATGTGCGATTGCTTGTACCTGCCGAGAGAGAAGCACAAGCAGAACCCAGCTTGTGTTAGCGTGTGACTGTCTGAGTGAACGAGTATGTGTTTTCAGTGTGTGTGGTGATATGTTGTCAGTATGGGCGTGTGAGTATGTGTCAGTGTGTATGTGTTGTCAGTGTGTGTGAGTGTGTATTGTTAGTATGTGTCAGCATGTGTTGTCAGTGTGTGTGTGTGTGAGTATGTGTGGTTAGTATGTGTGTGTCAGTATGTGTGTGTGTGTCAGTATGTGCTGTAGTGCGTGTGAGTGTGTGTGTCAGTACAGTGTATGTGTTGTGTATGTGTGTGTCAGTATGTGTATGTGTAAGTGCGTGTGTGTGTGTGTGTGTGCAGTACAGTGTGTGTGTCAGTGCAGTGTGTGTCAGTGTGTGAGTGTGTTGTCAGTACAGTGTATGTGTCAGTGCGTGTGAGTGTGTTGTCAGTACAGTGTATGTGTCAGTGCGTGTGAGTGTGTTGTCAGTACAGTGTATGTGTCAGTGCGTGTGAGTGTGTGTTGTCAGTACAGTGTATGTGTCAGTGCGTGTGAGTGTGTTGTCAGTACAGTGTATGTGTCAGTGCGTGTGAGTGTGTTGTCAGTACAGTGTATGTGTCAGTGCGTGTGAGTGTGTGTTGTCAGTACAGTGTATGTGTCAGTGCGTGTGAGTGTGTTGTCAGTACAGTGTATGTGTCAGTGCGTGTGAGTGTGTTGTCAGTACAGTGTATGTGTCAGTGCGTGTGAGTGTGTTGTCAGTACAGTGTATGTGTCAGTGCGTGTGAGTGTGTTGTCAGTACAGTGTATGTGTCAGTGCGTGTGAGTGTGTTGTCAGTACAGTGTATGTGTCAGTGCGTGTGAGTGTGTGTTGTCAGTACAGTGTATGTGTCAGTGCGTGTGAGTGTGTTGTCAGTACAGTGTATGTGTCAGTGCGTGTGAGTGTGTTGTCAGTACAGTGTATGTGTCAGTGCGTGTGAGTGTGTGTTGTCAGTACAGTGTATGTGTCAGTGCGTGTGAGTGTGTTGTCAGTACTGTGTATGTGTCAGTGCGTGTGAGTGTGTTGTCAGTACAGTGTATGTGTCAGTGCGTGTGAGTGTGTTGTCAGTACAGTGTATGTGTCAGTGCGGTTGAGGTTACCGCTCAGTGCTGCGGCAGTCCAGGATCAGGATGTAGTCTGGGTTGTGCAGGGCTGGCTCTCCGGCCTCGGCGTTCAGGAAGTTGTAGACCTGCTGGGCCGTGACGTAGCCCCCCCGGACCACTGGCCTCTCGGGCACTGAGGGCACTAGCACGGCAGTGTCGTTCTGCACAGCGCTCCCTGACAAGCACAGCAGAGAGAGGGTTAACAACACCCAAGCATGAAATCACACGTCAAGTAAACCTATCAGCAACGCGGTTAAAAAGCTGCAGTGCAGGATTTTCAATGCCTTACATTTGAACAATTATATTCACCCTGTTTCAAACAAATAAACATGACACTCATAAAATAACCACCCTTTTCTGCCCTGGTTTAGCACTTTCTAGTTTGAAGTTTTCTCAAAATGCATCTATTTTTTCAGTTTTAGTTTGGTGTCAAAGATTAGGGAATGCTTTTTATCTAATTCATTTGCAACTTTCCAAGCCCTTCACATTTAAATTGGATAGGATTACCTTGTGAGAGAGGCGTTACTATGGAGACCACAGGCTTCGTCCCACTCTGGTAGTCCGAGCCCTTGTCGGTGCCGTTGGAGAGTCTGTAGGGAGTGCTGCGTTGGGGTTCCCAGGCATGTTGGGATACATTCAGGGGCGCAGTCCGACACCTCCCAGCTCTGCATCCCAACGCAACAATACAACACGTGGTTAGATGGCAACAGCACTTCAGAGGATTTTTCTCTAATTATTTTACTCCTGGTTTTGCCCTGCTTGTAATGCCCAATTTGCCCGCCTCACCACTGCAAACCCTGTATACCGATCAAGTTCCACCCTCTGTTCCCTCTGTCAAGCCAATCGCCTCTTTTCATGTAAGAGATGCCCAGCTTGACTTGTCTCCAACTGACCCCCGCTGGATGTCTGATCAGTAGGGGTCGCTGTTGCACAATGAGGTTGACGATTTTTAATAAGATTTTTTATATGCTTTATCATACCTCTATGGGTTTTACAATGCTTATCTATGACGTATCATGCTTTCACTGTGCTTTATTATACTCTGCTGTGCTTTTACAATGGGAAACTTCTATAAGGGTAACACTGTCTTTAAAACAACTTAAAAACACAATCCTTGTTGCCAATAAGAAAAGCCAGCATTAGAAGTTGTCCAAGAGAGGCTAAAGTTATCAAATATAAAAACTGAATATAAAACTAAATCAAATTGAATATAAAAGCAAAACACTACACCTGCTGCTGTTTAAAAACACTAAGTAAGTGTTCAAGCAAATTTCAGCCGGAGATACTGCTGGATCATATACTCACCTGGAAGATCCAATCCCCATTTCTTACATTGGCCTTGGTCAGTGTGTGGCACCAGCAAAGCCTTTCCCATCAACGGCACACCAGGGTGAGAGATTCCAGGGAGAACGGGCATTCATCATCAGCTCAAGGAGCTGCCATCATCAGCAAAATAATGGAAACGTAACTTACTTTATCTTCCTTGTCAAAACCAAAACAAAAGCAGCAGCAAGTGGTTCAGTCGGATGTAGACTGTGACGGCACGCATCATGTTTTACAAACACTGTCTTCTCTGGCTTCCTTCCTTTCCCTTTGTGTGTGCTGTGTTTGTTTTTGTGTGCGTGATTGTTCTTTTTCATTTATTTATTTTTTTATCAGCCAGCCTGAAGGTTGGCCTCTATTTCGATAGGTTGTCATGGAAACAGGGTGAGGTGAAGTGCTCTAGAACTTTAAAAGCGAGCACGTCCTAACAGGTGGATCTAACAAGCAGAGACCCATGTGACCCAGCGGCTGGGCTGGTACATTAATTATTTACTCTTGTTCTCTGAAGAGTCTTGGTTTGTAACTAGAAAATGTTTGAACTATTAGGCTCTTACTGGAGAGGGTTAAAACATTGCAGCTGGTGAATACTACCATTGGCTGCTGTCAGGCAAGGTTGACCTCAGAGCATTTTTTCACAGCTCTGGCACTGAGAACACACCTCAATCCTGACCCAAACACCCCCTGCCAGCCTGGCTGCCCGGACCCCTCAGGCAGGTACCTCCAGCTGGTTTTGTGCTGTGGATGAAACAGCTTCTGCTTATGGGTGCTAAGCAGAGGCCTTCAAACTAATTTCTCTTGAGTTGGATTTGAACCCAGGTGAAAGGCATGAACGTTTATTCAATTAACCCATTGTGCCACCAAGCCACCAGATCAAAATGTCCTTTGAGCACTGTGCTGTAACATTAAACTTCAGTCCCCTGTGAAAATTAGTTTTGTTTCCTTCAAAATAAATGAACTGTTGTTTTTTTTTTTTGTTATTAAAAATTCAAATAGTAGTGAAAGCCCAACATTTCTGTCAGTTCAGATTTCATGTAATCACACCTAGGCTGTAATTCAGACTAAACACATTGCTATATCTAATAATTAAAAAAAAAGAAAAAAAGTTTTTAATATCCTTGACGCACTGAGCAGCTTATTTCAGTGATCTCATTGAGGGCGGGGGTGTCTGTTTGGGAACTATTTCTTTCCAGGGTGCATGCAGTGACTGTAGCAACCATGCAAGATAATGCATAAGCTCCTGTCACATACACCTGGCACAGTGTCTCCTGTAACCAAGGGCACTGACACATAGAAGCTGGCTAGCATGTGAAGACAGGCAGCCCATATAAAAACCCATACTCTCTAGTAGAGACCAACACTAGAGTCAACAATGCAACATCTTAGCGTAGTACTGTAGTATACTTAAGCCTAAGTATACTAGATCTGTTTTAACCGCAATGCGGATTGGCTTGAGTTTGTCCAGGTTATTTTTACCTCATATTTCAAATATAACTAATAATATTGATACAGAACCTGAAAAATCGGGCCCTTTTCAAACTTTAACTCACATGTTTTGTGTTTGTAAACCTCCTCTAGGGTTTCACAAACTGGCAAACCTTATTTCATTTGACGAAACAGACTGTCATGCGATCAAAAACATTTGTGAGATTTGTTTTCAGATTTTTCATTTTTTTACGGGATGTCAAGTGCGTTCGGTAGCTTGGCAACGCTTCCAAATAAATTGCGTTTGCAGATTTAACAGAGCTAAGGACCCTTGAGATAATCCCATTGCGTCACAATGAAAGGCAGCAAGATGATGCAAAGCACCTCAATTACCAAGCTTGATTACAAGGCAATATTCTATAAAGTTAAGACTCTCTAAAAGAGTAGTACATGCATGCATAGAAAACCAATACAAGCACTTCACGTTGCTATTCAGCTCATTGAAAGCTGTGGCTGCTGCTCACAAAAGAATGATTATCTCGTTTTTGAGTCCTAATCACCTTGTTTGAGGAGGCTGGAACAAAAGGACCTCACGCTTTTCAATTTGTTGCTTAATTAGATCATATCTGAGTTTTGTCCCCCTAAAATGATCCACCAACATCAAAGCTAATGGGAATAAACTCTCCTATGTCAGAATTGTCATTTATACAAACAAAAGTATAATAAAAAGAACATCAAGAGGTCAAAGACCCATCGTGATAAACAGCAGTAACAGCATTGAGCTCCATGGGATGACTACAGCTGTTACTTCAATCAAAGCTTGTTGCTATATTACAAAGATAATGTTTTTTTGGCATAGTCACATTTTTACATGTAAATTCAGAACAAATATCTATTTCATGGTGCTAATCATAACGGGATAAACAGAGGCTATGCATATGAATCCCCCTGTGTGTGTCTGTGCTGTACGTACACAGTGCACAGATCAGATAGTAACTGATTGCGTGACTGTAAATAAACAGGGTTTATGGAGCGTGCTTGGAACTGAGTAAGGGCTGACTAAAGTCCAGGCTGTCAAAGGAAGTGAGCTTCTCTATTAGAGATTCTATTAGCACATGACATGATCTCCAACGCTGCGGCCGTTGCTACAAGAGAAACTGGTGTGTTCAGGGTTTGATGTCAAGGGTTTCAGTATTGCTAGGAAAGGAATCCAATGCTACCTGGTGCACAACTGAGTCCCGAAACGATTTTCTTCATCGTCTTCTTTTTCTTCTTTTTTATTGGAAAAGCAGCTGAGAGACAGGAGTTAAACCAGGGGTGCCAAAGGACAAGACGACTGGGTGAGTTCTGAATGATCACTGCGAGAATGAACACAGGTATACATATCACAGGACAACTAATCACTACTGACAGAGCATGAAGGGGCTCCCCTATAGCTCCATGTCAACGAGAGAAATAAGACCCCCATTACACAGCATGTTGAGCCATTTCAGATTTAACCAGGCTTAGTCGGTCGCCTGACTTCCTTCAGGAAGTCAGACTGAAACCTGCAATGGATCAAAATGCTGTGCAATGGAAGTCTTCTTTCCATCACACCATGGGGTGTGCTGGTAACAGTTTACTGCAGATTAGGTAGGTTGGTCAGTAAGTATATTTTATTTTTTATCAGTAGCACTAAAAAGAAAAGCTTTCCTTGCGTACCCTCCTTGTTTTCCATGCTTTACCAAAGACATTTTCTTTTTTTTTCCCAAGAGAATGTTTATAAATGCTCATAAAAAAACCACTTAAAAAGTCCTTAATTTTCACTTTCAGTGGTACAGTCTTGGATAAAGGAATACACTATGAATAAATAATGCAATCTGTGTTTTACAGGGTACATCTCTGAGATGCCACATTTCCTCACATGTATTTCCAGAGGTTCTGTCAAGTGGTTTTCCTGCTGGCTCTGCGTGGTGCTGCCAGGATGGGTTACAATCTTAACACCAACAGCAAAGTGTTCCTGTTCAGGTAAGAGCAGGTCTCTGTGGTTCAGGTGGGTCTGGGTAGATTGTAGGACCAGTTTTTAGATGTGCATCTATGAATTAGCTCCCTATCATCCAAATGTGCTGAATGCTCTCTAAACTGATCCTAGAATGTGTGGTGGAATGCTCGCTTCCCCATGAGTTCCTAATTCCATATTGTGCGACCTTTGAACTCCACCTACTCAACTCAACTCAACATTATTCACCAAAGGACTCTGATTTTTTTGTTAAAGAATGGGTTAGATTGGGAATTTAAAAACTATAAGTACACACACAATATTAGGGAATCGATTTGATATTTTATGGTTAACAAATAGAAAATCAGAAGCTTTAGATATATTTAAATTTAATACACTTATTGAAAGGAAACAGCTTTATCATGTTTCCCTCATTTGAACCCTTTGCCCTTTGCCTCACAGTCCCGGCTGGTTCTGGGGGAAGCTGCAAAGGGTCCCCAGCCCCCCGTCCAGGACCAGCCTGCTGATCTCCCGCTGCTGTGTGTACTTGCTGACCGCCACTCTCTACACCCTCGCTGCCATGCTCTCAGAGTTCCTCAAACGCCTCTTCATCACACAGTACCGATACACCTACCCAGCGCCCCTCGTCCTTGCACAGGTAGGGCGGAGAGGGAGATAAAGGAAAGGAAGACATGTGAAATGTATATTAATGATCAAAAAAAAGGAATTCAAAAGCATTATTAATGATATAACTCTTAGATTGAAACTCAAACCTATTAGCTTATACAGTGTTACCAGTCTCTCTAAAGGTCAAATAACTACTGCCTTGAAACATCACTCAGCATTCAATGGTCGAAACAGTGCCTGAGTGAGTGCCTGTGTTGCAGGTGCTGTTGACTCTGCTGGTCCTGCAGACCCTCCGGTGCCTGGGCTGTGTCCCGTTACGTTCCTACTCCCTACGGCTGGGAGAGCTGCTCCTGGTGCCCTCGCTCTGCTCCAGCTTCCACACTGTGCTGGGACTATGGGCCGTTGGCAGTGCCCCCTCCGGCCTCTTCGACCTTACCCAGCGCCTCGTGCCCATCGCCTGCCTGGCCTGGATGCGTGGCCTCGGCACGCAGCACCCACCCTCTCTCAGAGCGAGCCTCCTTGTCACTGCCATCAGCCTCAGTTCGATCCTCCCAGGTACCACCACATATATATATATATATATATATATATATATATATATATATATATATATATATATATATATATATATATATATATAAACATCCTCTGCTGGCATTGTGAACAGTGCCCTGGTATCTTCAAAGTTCACAGTGAGCAGGACCATGGCTCAGTGTCCTTTGAAGGCTCCAGCTGAAAGGTTTGTTCAGTTGACAAGAGGAAGGGTTCGCTGGTATAGGATCTCTTTGATAACCCTCTTGTATCCTGCACCTTCCCCCGTCTAGGTATCCAGAGCACCCACTCGGAGGACTCTCTGGTCTACCTGTACGCTCCTCTGAGCCTGTTCCTGGAGAGCCTGTACCTGTGCTGGCTGCAGAAGGTCTGGGAGCGGCTTCCATCTGGGATTGGGAACGTTTCCATGCTGGATATCCACTACACAGTCACAGTCAACAGCAGTCTGGTGCTGGGCTTCTTCTGCCTGCTCCAGCTGGACTCCCCCCAGGCTCTGATCCAGGGCAGCTGGCACAGCCTCCTCTTCCTAGGCTACTTCGCTGGGTTGCTGGCCCTGGGCTCCATCATGAGGCTCCTGCTCTGTGTGATGGTTCTCCGCAGCTCAGCAGTGACTGCTGCTGTTATGGAAGTGGTCAAAGAGAACTTGGTGACCCTCAAGAGTCTGGTCCAGTGCAGCCTGGGGTCCACCTCCTCGCCAGTACTGACTAGCTTCTTCATCAGCACCAGTGGCTTACTAGTTTACTGTTACCACTTGGTGCTGAAGCAAGCACACCTTGTTTAACCATCACTACCTCTAGTCGTCTCTACTGAAGATTTACAACACCTCAATGCTTAAAGATCCACCTACAGCACGGCCATCAGTGTCAGAAATAAATCTATTTACTTTTCTGAATGTCAGTTACTGTTAAAATGGTTGCAGCTGCTGTACAAACACATACCATTATTATTCTGCACAAAACCTGCAGCTGGAAAGAGTTAAGCCAGTGATATACATTTTTTTGACACATGCTTTTAGAGTTTGAAGTTTTCGGTTTTCAGTGATACTAACCAAAAAAACACCCCCAAAGACCTATTTAGAAAATTCAGTTATTTTGTTTTGGCAATATATTTAAAATCATGCACCACTCTCTTCCTACATAAATGAAATTGCATTTCAGGCAGGCAGTGTGCAAAGACACTACTACTGAACATTCATCAATTTTGTGGAACTATGTCATACACTAGGAACATCAATGCATCATTTGCTTATCAATGGGCTTAATTACCACAAACCCACACAAACCAGCAACATGGCATTGCCAGTTAACTTTTTATGGTGTTATAGTTTTATTCAGTGATGAATCAAAACAAGTTATCGTATATATAAAACTGCTGTTGTTAGGCTACTACTAACGCATATTAAAATTTCTTGCGCACGACTGCCTAATTATTATTATGGTTAACATTATTATTATAGCTACAGTACATAAATATCAAACCTTAATCCGAATACCATGATGAATGTTTAATCTTAGAAAAAAATGTAAATAACTTATTGTATGCTGAGATTAATTACTACAGTAATAATTACTACAGTAATACGATGGGGTGGGCAGAAAAATAAAACATGAACTGTAGTGTGATAGATACGCAGGTGGTAATGGGGGTAAAATGAAATCTGTTACTCCTCGCATCATAACTTAGATTTAAAATGCATCCAGAGTTCTACATTGATGGAATCCTAATGTGGACATCCTCACTTCAACATAGTAAGTAAACATTTGCATATGTACTAATGAAACGTACATTCAATTTATTATTGCCAAGTAATAATAAAAATCGATAACCATCCCCCCACCTCCTCGAACAAACAATAAAAACCAGAAAATTCAAACCCTTAATACTTTATAACCCCCTGCAGCATACAGATGACAAAAACATGTATATTGATATAACGATACACACATACACACCACATACATAAATAATACATTTTATACTTAATATTGTAAACAATCTATTTTATTTATTTCAATGATTTTAAATGTATGATACATTTAAAAAAAAAAAAAAAAAAAAAGCACTGTTCCTATTGAATACAGATTTGCATGAAATCCCTGTGTGCAGACAATCAAGAGCATTTACAAACCAAAACAAAACAAAAAAAAACAGGTTTAGCAAGTATATCAAAACTTTCTTTAATACATCAACAGGATTTGAAAAACATGAAATAATTTATGAGTTAAAGCGTTGTAAATTAGGCCCACAGTCTGGACGCTGAACCAAGAACTATTAGGAGGTGGTGTAGCCTAATACGAACCAATATGAGACAGAAGCTCATAAGCCTGTAGCTATCTTTGTATAGGGGCTTCTTATTTGCCCATTTGTGGCTGGTTGGAATAGGTAGTTGTTTCAGACAAAGCAATCTAGGCAGGTATGTGTGTAAAGGCTCAGGCATGGAAACACTAGCTCTTGTCAGTGTTGTGTGGCAGGCGGACCCCCATGCTCTGGAGGATGTTGGAAGCAGGACCGGCCAGCCCTTCTTGAGAACTGAACGATTCCAGCAGGTTTGAAACCAGATTGAAATCCAGGTCGAGTGGAACAGCGTCCCCTGCTGCCTGGAGGTCTTCATTATTATCATCCCCATCTTCTTCATCATCCTTGTCATCATGGCCTGAATCCCTGGACAAGTCAGCCGCTCCAGCATCCTATGGGATAATAAATGTTGTATTACTTTGCATACAGCGCATTGCACTATTATATTATTATTACCAGACATTTAAACTTGGCAATAAAACATAAATAGCAAAATCAGCTAAAATAATGTTACCCATTTTTGGTTAAAGAGTGTTAAAATAACACGATTTGTTTTAATTTAGAAACATGGTCCTTTTTTCTTTAGTGACTTCTAACCCTTTGCGGTCCTATGTCGGACATTTTTTGTGTGGTTTATCTTTTTATTTTTATTTTGTCTGGCTCACCACTTTGCTGTGTGTGCTGAAGCTCTTCCCGATGTTAGTGCCAGCCAGCTCTCGGTCCATCTCTGCCATGTAGGCTCTCAGGTTGCTCAGGGCCCCCGAGCTACTGTCACCCCCCGGTTCATCATCACTGCCCAGAAGATCTTCGTCATCATAGTCTATATCATCATCCTCGAGGTCATCAGAGTCCAGCTCTTCATCAGGGGCACTTGAAGGCCCCCCTACAAATGAAACACAGATTCAATACACCTTCAAAATGGCAACATGCAGTATACAGCGCTGTTTAACCCTTTTAAGCTGGGACCCCCCTTATGAAGGAATTTCCCTTAACGATGGCTTCTTTAATGACAGTGCCATTTGATTTGCAACAGAAGGAACATATACAGTACAAATTTAAGACATGGAAGGAGTGTGTGTGCCTAATTTTATTTATTTTATATATATATATATATATATATATATATAATTTTTTTTGTTTATATATAGAATGGACACAGACAGACACACACAATAAATGGATACCTAGTATTTTTTCGAAAGCACTGGCAATAGAGTTTACATCAAACTTGATTTGGGAACCAGAAGACGACCTAAAAAGCACAAATACAGTAAAATGAATTATAGCTACCAACAATAAATAATAATAATAACAATAATAATAATAAATGAAAACAAGCACACAGCCCTGTTAGGTAATACAGTGTGTGTAGAGTCTCTCTTATAAAAGAGCTACCATCTCATGTAAGGGAATGGGTAAAAGGATGCTAAAACAGAGCTGAGCACAATCCAAATGTTTTCATACATTTTTTTATGGAGAAAAAGCATTTTACAAAAATATTAACTCATGCAATAAATCTGCAGTGAACATCAAAGTGATATCACACTACTCAGAGCCAGGAGGCCAAGCTCCTATTAGCACATGGACCGGAGAGGATTAGCAGAGGAGAGATCATCTTTGGCACCTCTTGATTTGCTCTGCTCGCATGACGAGGAATGGATATGCATTCATGCTGGGAATAGCTGACTTGTCCACGAGTACAAAAGATATATGATCTAACGTTTACGATTTGCACGATTCATAAACTCTGAACTTTGTATTTCTTACCATGGCAGTTCAGCTCCCTCATGCGTGGAGACCTTGTTAATGAAGGCCTTCATGCTGTGAGTGACTGCAGACAGGCTGTAGCTTTCCTCCTCCTCCTGCTCCTCCTCCTCCTCCTCCTCCTCCTCTCGCTCCGCATCCCCACGGGGTGAGCTCTTAATCCCCCGGCCTGTCGCCTCCTCTAGCAGATGTTCCAGCTCTTCTGGAGTCATCTCCAGCCAGCTCTCACCTGGGTAGAAAAGTCAAACTGATTAAATAAATAAAAAAGTGACTAAAATCAGCCACATTCCACTGTGAGCCTTATCAAACTCATCTGAGCTTAGGTGTGACTAATTAAGCTCAAAGTGAAACCTTCTATGCATTACAAGACACTTTCCATAGCTGAACTGGTGAGGTTTCATAAAGAAACACAAGAAATCCCACGAATCATCAGAACAAGCAAGATAGGCAAGGCGCTTTGACATTGTTTCGTATGTACTTTCAACTTTTTCATTTTATTTTGCAAACTTCTATAATCTCAGATTATAGTCTCCCACTGCTGAACTGTTAGAAAACTGTGTAATTTAGTCAGATGGATACTCACTGTCCTCAGCTGGCAGACTAGACTCTGCCTTTTTCAGTTCCTCCAGACTGTAGGGGGTGCTCTCCAGCAGCTGCAGAACCTCCTCCCCAGGCAATAAAGCACTGGAACTGAATGAGCAACACAGTGAGGGTTTGGGACAGACAGACAGGTGCCAGTCTCCATAATAAGAATAAGGCAGCCAATAAAGAACATCTGTATTGCCCACTGTGGAGTGGGGAAGAGATACTCCTCTTACCTTTGTGTTATGGCTGCAGACTGCTGAAAGAAACTCTCTGCCATTCTCATCAATTCTTTATAGCGGGCAGACCCCTCAAGTTCACCCTTGGAAACAAAAAAAAATAAAAAATAGGCTGAAGATACAGCACATTAAAGTGCAGCACGGTGTACAACTAGTGTACACTCATACAGAGGGCCCCACAATCACTTATTGTAATTATTTATAAAAATGTGTATAAATCATCACTCAAATGAAATGCAAAAAAATCTGTAAGAGGCAAGGATCGTATGATAAAAAATTGGTGAAAAGTTTAAGCAGTTATAGTGTTCACCATGTAGAACTTAACAGACAGACAGCCACGATCAGTGCACCACACACTGCATGTTTTTTTGGGCTCCAGTGGTGGTTGGAGGAATTTCAGCTGAATGTTAGTCAGAAAAAGAAAGGGTGACTCACTTTAAAATAGTCGTTTTTCTTGAGGCTGTTAAGGAATCCTTTCCAAAGGGGATTACTGCACACGGGGGCGCCTTTATCAGATGATCGTTTTGTGCATTTAGAGCACATGATCTCAAACCCATGGGCCTAGACAACAAGACACAGAGAGACATGTTTTAGTGTTTGGCTGGCCTGGGCTAATCGGATATAGTTTCGTGAATTCTAGGACCATTTTCAATGCTGACCTAGCACAGGACTAAATATCTCAGAAGTCACGAGTCTCAGTGCATGCCATCTCTAACTTCAATCATATAAAAATATAAACAACACTTCATGTAATTTGCCTTCTCAAATTTTGTAGTTTGTAAAGCACTTGTATTTGCTTAGACATGGAAACAATTATGTTTAAAAAAGTGGGCTCATTGAGAACAGAGGTCAACATCATGCATCTGACCACAGCAGCACTGGGCAACGTAGACCAAACATTATCAACTAAAAACAATAATTACTTTCTACTAAGCTTGTGTTCTTACCAGCTTAATTCCGAGTTCATGTGCCTTGAACATGGGGTGTGAGCGGGGAGGCAGCGTGAACCCACTGCGTCGATCTGCAGTGAACCTCTGCTGCAGCAGCTGGGCGTAGAGACATCTGGTGAAAGTCACCTGCAACAACAACAAAAAAAAAAAATACAAAATACAAAAGAATATTACCTTGAAAGTTAAGCCCTTTGTTGCTGATCAAGCTATTTCAGTTTTGCTGTGAGTTTAATGTGTTGCGCCTAATCATTCCCACGCAAGGGATATAAAATGGAGGCACCTATACATGTTCCAATACATACGTCAACATGTCGCACTTATTCATTCATACACACATTCATACCGTATGGTATGTGTTAAGCTCAGGTATGACTAATCCTGGTAAAGCGTCTTATCGTTCATATGGGTTAATTTGAACCAAATTCTTTGAATAGTTTTATCCTTCATTTATATTCTGGCCATGTGGCATCATCTCATTTATTATTATTCAATGGCAATGCTTGGTTTGCTAAATGGTTGAGCGAGGCCCTTACCGATGCCATGACGCGTGTCTCCGGAGGGAAGATGGAAAAGGTTCGGCAGGCTTGCAGGTCGATGGGGTCGCGCAGGTAGAAAGCGAGCACCGCTGGGGCGACGAGGTCGGGCCGACACTTCAGCACCGCCGCAATGCCTGCCGGGATGTAGCAGTGAGCACGGTGCAGGTTAGACTGGATCTTCAGGGGGTACCTGCAATAAGACACTGCTTTGGGTTGAGCTAAGACAGGCAGCCAGAATGCTAGTAAAGTTTTCTTATGACAACAGGAATGGCAATAAAACTAATATTGCGTAGCAGTTTCCAGCTTTTAATACAAGCTTGATTGGGTAATAGGTATAGGTAACAAGTTCAGGTGTGTCAATAGTAAATTGTAAAACCAGGAATGGATCAAAACTGCTATGTAATGTAATTTGGATGTTAATTTCACCAGTACCCCTTTCCTGCAACTTTGGAAACTAAATATACATTTGAAATTCTGTAGTAAGTGAAGTGTACTTATGCAGTGAATATGGTTCTCGCGCTTACCCTTTCAGTCGTTTGCCCAATGCTTTGCGGATTGGCTCAGCTGCCAGGCAGGTCTCTGGGTGTGTGGAGAGCAGGTTTACAGCCTGGGGGATTGTGGGTGTGCCTTTAGGTAACCATGGTGTTTCTGCAGGGTTCTGAGGAAAAGGGATGATGTGAAACTCACCTCGGAAGAAAAACACCTAAAAACAAAACAAAACAATATAATAAAAACAGTAAATGGAGATGCTTCATTTAGGTTTTGTGAAAATTCTGATTAGGTTTTATACTGCTCATTGGAAAAGGAAAATGCAAATACAACATTATAAAAAAAAAAAAATACAAGAGAGTGCATTGAAATATCTGATCTGCTTTTTACTGTGGCCTAGTCAAGGGGTTATAACACTTAACCTGCTGATGAGAAAGTAGTGTTTGTAATAAATAGAACTGGCCTTCTTGCTTTTAACATCTTTAAAAGTCTTACCCTGTTCGCACTGCTGTCTGGGTTCAGCCATTTGGGAAGATACTCCGCTGCTTCGATCAGAAGGAATTCCCCATCATTATCTTCAATCCTAAAGGGTTGGAAATCAAAAAAAAAAAATGGAATTTTACTTTAAAAACAAAAATATACAGACACAGTATAGTGAAACCTGATTAAAATTAAGAAATGAAAATACAGTCTAGTTCTACAGTTCTATAGCACTATGCTTTGGACCTGCCCTACAGGAATACACAGCTCAGACTGTGGATTACCAAGCAGGTATATGTTGTACATTACCCTAAATTTCTTAAATACACTTATAAAAAAAAATCTGAAAGCTACACAAACATGTCTTTTCCCTGGGATCTCACTGTAAGTCGGACTATGTTAGCAGCATTAAAATGACTAAAATACCAGAAGTAAAACGTATAAAATAACAATATAATTTAACAGTAACATCCATACTTAGCCGCCAGTTCTGGAAACACCTTTGTGATCTGCTGTATGAGATATACAATGAACCACTCATCTTCCACGTTGTCTCCGAAGTTCGTGAAGCCTTGGATATGGGCTGGCATGACACCTGAAGATCAGAAAGAAAAAGAAAGGAAGCTGTGGACTGGAGGAATGAAAGGGGTTCTGCCTCCTCTGCTAAAGCAGTTAGAAACTTTTTTTCACCCATACATTTAAAGACGTTATCATTGCATAATAAAATTAGACTAGTGTTTTGTCAATAATCCTTTGTAAATATATTTGGATTTTCAGTTTAAGTTTATTTTTACTCATGTTAAATATATTCTGAATAAAGGTGTTAAATGTACAGCTTTACAGAACTGGAACTTAAAGCTATGATATCTTTCTTACTTTTTCCATAAGCAATAATAATACCCAACATAGCAAAAACCAGGAATGAAAGCTTCCTGCAGATCTTCTCCCATGGTAGTCCAGTGGCGCAGCTAGTTCACAGTTGTAACAACAGTATCAAAAGCAACACACTCAACAGTCCTGTTGCCTTACCTTTCTCTGGCATGTATTTAATACTAAATGGTTGATTCTGCCAGATATACTGTGTTAAAAGAGGGGCAAACTGAGCCAGGATCCTCTCAATGTATTGTTGCAGACACTTCTCTCGATCCCTGGGGTCAGAGGGGTCTGGAGGTACCAGAAAAAGACTGTACTGGACTGAATCTTCAGCAATCATCGGTCTCCTCAGAGTTTCCATGATTGTTGTATTTGAGAAGTTTTATTTATCCTCTGTCAAAACATAACGGTGCAGTTATAAATGTTAGTCAAACCAACATTTATTATTGTTGTTTACTAGAGTTTACACCAATACACATCGAATATATGGAAGTGCATTTTAACGGGAGCAAAAATAATGTTAACAGTAAACGTTAACAAATAAATCGTTTATCATTACATTAATTTATGAAATTATTACTGTCGATAATTTAGGATTACTTCGGCCTTTTTTCAGTCAATTGCGCCCACTAAATGTAAACGTAAAAACTGCGCACGTGCTGAGTTAAATACAAATACCACATGCAACGTCACATTTTTTGTTGCCCTGTTTTACAAAATATGAAATGTAAGTGTACACTGGGAAATAGCTTTTGATTGAAATGGAAATATGAAGGTGAACCAGAACAAAGTCGGTACAGCTCGAACAGTAGACCTAGCTAAACGCCATGCTCTTCACTAGTAAAGTTGAGAAAGCTTCAGAAAACAAAACACATACGGTACTTACTGAACGCCAAATGTTATTTTCTAATGGACTTCACAAAAATGTGTGGGGTGAAAAAAAACAAAAGGTAATAAGTGAGCAGTTATAAGACTATACAATTCGTAATTTCACACATTTCTCTCTATCGTCTCCATGACGACACGGTCCATCCCTCAACCATCTTCCCCTTCGGTACGACACGATCAATATCCGTCAGTGGAACACAGAACATTTATGTGTTCCGCTGTTTGCAGTGTTGCTGCACATAAAGTGTTGGTGAAGTTTACAATCAATGTACATTTTAACAATAATGTCTTTATGTCATAATATTAGCCGATGTTTACGCGATTCCTTCTTTCCGAAATATTGAAAAATAGACTTCCCAGAAGGAACTGCTGTGCCACTAGCGCTGTGCATACAGGAACTTGGAGTATTTTTTTCCTCTCGCTCTTGCGTTATCTTCGCGGTAGCGAGCAAGACAAAAAAACTACTCCCAGTGGAATAGGCAAGGTTAGGTATCCATGACACCGCAGTTGTTGTTACAGACCTTATGTATATTTTTTTTTCATAAAAGACACGTCAAATTCCACAAGGCCTCGTTTGCTCTAGTATTAGGTTGTGTTCTTTTATTAAAAAATATACATTTGAATATTTAGACTTGAGTGGTAGGCTTTTATCAGACCGAGGATTCGAGTAGGGCGAGTGTAAGAACTAGGTAGGATGCTATAACCCCCGGAGGTTGAGGCAGCGGGGCCGGGGATCAGCAGATGGCGAGCAGAAGGAAGACTCGGGGATAACGATTTAATAATAATAATAATAATAATAATAATATTTAAAAAAATACTAACAAAAGAATGATTTCCAGATACAACAGAAAGTCAGCGTCACATAACCTCGAAATGTGAGTGTAATATGTCAACTTCAATCAGTTTTCATTGCCAAGATTTAAAACGAACCACTGACCTTCGAGGGTTGGAATAAAACACCTGCCATCACACACACTTTTCTGGGGTAAATGGGCTAGTCTTTACATGATGACATATCAATTATAGCTGCCATCTTTGACATGTATTCTATATTATAGAGAATATACAGTGTGTGTGTGTGTGTGTGTGTGTGTATATATATATATATATATATATATATATATATATATATATATATATATAAACAGGCTCTAGGCTCTATGGTTTCAATCTCAACACTGCAGAGCAGTCGGTTCTTGGTTGGCAGGTGCTTATGGCTCCACGACTTCACAAATTACTTAATAAAGACTTATAAGGCAATACATTCCTTTAATACGTAGCTAGTACTGTCTAGTAATGAACCACGTACTGCAAAGGTGGAAGTAAGACTCTTATTGCCAAATTCCAGGTTTTAATATGAGTTGATGTACCCCAGTGTATAAGGAGCAAGCTCAGGTGTGTCTTGTTAAACTTTTAAACAGGAATGGATCAGACAGCTATGCAACAGGAGCCTTGTTTTCATTGCTGTACATCACGTTTCCCCAGACGTGGCCTATCTAGAAGTAGTTTAGAGCACCACCCTCTGCTGGATAATGATGATGAGTTAGTGCCAGAGTTGAGTTAGTCCCAGACAGCTTTTTACCTGATGTGAAAGAGGCTGTTTCCACATACAGCAGGTAACACCATTATTAGGATGATATTCCCCAAAGACAGGTAACACTGTGCTTGCAGTTAGGCAAATGCAAAGTCTAATGCCTGCTTCATCTCATTGTTATAAGATTGATGAATAATGTTTAAAAAGAAAAAAAAAACAACTCAGGCCTCAGTCATGTAAATGATCCTTGTTGGACTTCCCAGTGTGAGCCGCTACACCCCTGACAACATGGTCTGAACAATCACAAGATGCTGCTTCTGTGAAGGGTGGGGACCAGCTTCTTTTTGTTTGATTGACTGGGGGAGACACAGGCACAGAACGACAATATGAGAGAAGTGGATGGGAGATGAAAAGTGTGAGTCTGAGGACTTATTACATCTGCATTTTAGAAATGTATTTTTGTCATTTTTTGTTTGTTTTATTAACATTTCTTGATGATTCTGCATAAAGACAACCTGTTTTAAGTTATCCATAACATTAAAGACTAAGATATACTGCAGTACTATGAAGAAATTTGGTGAATACAAACATAATTCTTTACTTAACAGGAAAGTTTGACCAATCCTATTACTCAGTTTCCATGCTAAAGCATTAAGGTACTGTTATAAAACAATTTTCTACTGGATTTGTCCCATCAGAGTCCTCAGGAGGACTGCCAGAAAGTCACTGGAGCTGACATTGCAAATTCCTGTTCTGCCATCCAGAGTTACGCTGGGACTAGGGTCTCCGCAGAACGCAGCTCTGTCTTTTCCTGGGGCTGCGATGTGAGTACAGGACAGCAGTCAAAGGGAAAGCCTTTTATACCATAGGCCTACCATCAACATCTCTGCCTTTATTGCTGAAAGCATCATTTCACATTTGCAATTCATAAGACAATGTTAAAATGTGTAGGAGTTTGACAAGGCAGCCTCGCGGTAGGTGCACATGTTTGAGGAGATTGATGAGCTGCTGTATGAGGGCACAACGATCGCACAGCTGTCTGGTCTGCAGGATGAGTGCCAGCAATGGAAGTCACAGCATATATTGTAGTTAACCAGTGTTGAAATAGTTAGGGAGCCTGTAGCTACTGGTTTAGAATTGCAACACACTAAATCATTGAAAAAAGTGAAGGTGATCTGCGTTAGCCAGCACACCTGAAGTTAGTTTACTGTTTTAAGCCAGTTTTTATTGCCTTCAGCCTTGTGTATTGTTTTACAGATTCTGTCAGTATTAGACTCTTTCCACCACCACCCACTGGGGCACTCCCCAATCGAAGATGAGGAGGAGAGCAAAGACCAGCTGCCTCCAGGTATGGATGTGAGAGTTTGGTATGTTAAACCTTTTACATTTGTTTTTTGCATTCAAAACAATTAATTACACAAGGATTGATTCTCTGTGCATGTAAATATAGTATTGAACTTATTTCCACGACCTGCTGCGACACCTTCATCTAGTGTTGTGTATTTGAAATTTAGGACATGTGTATGTACAAATAGAGGAACTGCTTTTGCTCTTATGCGTTGCTTAAGACGGAAAGTCCCAATCTTGTGGGAAGTTGTGAATATAAATTACATATTTGCAGACAGGCACGACCCTGAGAAAGCAAAATCAGAGTGCTAATTGCAAGGCATACCCAGAACTTGTTTTTAATGCAACTTGTTTGTGCGCTTACTCCCATCCTTTCCAGGTCTCACCATTTCTGTTCAGATCCGCTCGCACAGCAGAGGTGGTTTCACATTCAGAAATAGCAGACAGGGACTTTAGCAGAACCTCAAGATGATATCCCACAATCTAGTTCTGTTCTGAAGCAAAACCTCAGGACCAGAAAGATATCTAAGAACAATTGGAGCCAGACTTTATGTGGGGAAAGGAGATTTATAAACTACATAAAAAATTTTTTAGCATACTATTTTGTACATTTTCCAGCAATTTAAGTGGCTGCGAAAGACAGTAAGCAAAACAATAAATTATTAAGCCATCTTAATCTAGACTTAAGTACTTTTTTATTTTATTGTGCATCTGATGTTAGCTTTGTGATTTTTAGCCCGTGATTTCCATGTTGCATTAAGGTAGCAGTGAAAGGAATATAACTAAGTATTATACGAGCACTAGGATAAAATCTATTTTATAAATCGTTAAAACTTGGCAGTGCTCATTATACACAATGTTGGGTACAGTTCATACCAAACTAGGTATACTTTATAAATGAAGAAAATTAAACAGCAGACCTCATGGTCTGGGATTTATATACTGTATTTGTAGCTGTCTCAACTGGGCTTGAGCTTGCCTGGAAACTGATTTTGATTCCAACGAAGTCTCTAGTGATACAGTATTGTGAGAGAGTTCAGTGTTTTTATTGGTTCATCTGGAATTATGGCCCTTTATTTACCACAGTCTTTACCACACACAGATAACCACTAGACAAAGCAATGGCATCTTAGGAAGGACAGTGTCACATGGTTTATCTAGAACCAGTAAAGAAGTGGCAGATGGGCAAACAACAAAACTGAAGAGGAGTAAAATAATCAACCTCACTATTCCAGCAACACAGCTCCATGATTAGAAAAAAATCATAAAAAGCTGAAGCACGGATGGCAAAGTAATGATTTTGATTGGTTTATCTACAGAAAAACCTGCCCAACAGATTAACCTGATGAATCAAAACTGGTAATTCACAAGCAAGCATAAAGGGGCTGGGAAAAACCCTGCTCTTGTAGTCTTGCCAGGTGTTAAACAAATCAAAAAGCTCAATGGCAGTGATCAATTCATAACATTTCATTGTAAAAGCATCTTTTCTCATGTAGTTATGTAAAGAACAAAAACTGTAATTTTATTGTTTCAAGGAACCACCCACCACCAAAAAACAAACAGCTTACACACTGTGAAAACAGAACTCTCTTTATAAAGACTACAATTGAACAAAGAGAAACATGGATACACAAATACAATTATCAGTAGCTCTGAACACTAACACTTGAGACTGCATCTCCGTCAAAATATGCATTTAAGTCATTATAAATAACAAAAGAAAAGTTGTATGTCGCATTATTTACTGGGCATCACCATATAGAGGGGAAAAGTATGTAACGACAAGCAATTTTTTTTTCTATGTTGTGTTTTAACTATTTACAAAGTGCTATCAAGTTTTCATTTCTTTCCAGCTCTTCCCTTCCCTCCTTTCTTGCAATATTTTGCTTCCAGGTCTGTCAGAAACGAGTCCATCTCCTGTTCACGAAATTTCTGCCTCGCCTAAGATTTTGAAGAAACACACATCTAACTTCACATTCATTGCATTTTTCATCTGTAGAACTCTATTTGTGGGGAAGAAACAAGAATTCTAAACAAAAACAACCCGCCCCTATTTTACCTGAATAAGTGCTTTCAGGGAGTCCTCATCATCGACTAACCCCATGTCCTTTGTCATTTTCTCTGCTTCTCTTTTCTCCCTCTTTGCCTATAGACCATGGAAAAACAGAGCAGTACTGTATGTTAAGACAACTTGGGTAAAATATCAATCACTACATTCATAATACATAGCCAACATAACACTGTTAGTGAAATACAATTACTTAAAATTGTAATACCCTCAAGAACGTGTGGTAAGGAATGTACGGTATAGAACAAAGGCTTCACCTTATCTGGATGAGCGGTTATCCAAACTAAATATATACAGTATGTACAATAACCTTCATCAGTGCACCCCTATCGTGGGGATAAAACAAATGGGAAACGGATTGAAAAATATATAAAATCGTATTTGAGTTAAACAACAAGGGCTGATAAAGAAATGAAGCAGCAGGAAAGCATGTTTATTCTTACCTGTCTTTTTCTGGCCGCCGCCTTTTTCTCTGGCTCATTGCTGAAAGCGTCGAAGGCTGGGAGCTCTCCCGCAGCGATGGCTTTCTCAATGATCTCCCTGATCCGAGGCTCTTCCTTGTAGGTGCAGCACAGCACTGACATCAAGATGCTGTCCATATTCCCTTCGTGATCCATGTAGCTCTTCCGGATATCCGAGGCCTACTCCTCTGAGCCCTTGTACTTCGTTTCAAAAGCTTTGATGTCATCCACCGTGATCTGAAGAGTCAAAGATTGTAAGGAAACATTTTTCAGCTGTTTCCCCATGGTGGATTGCATGACACTGTTCCAAAACATAAATTATCCTTGCTTGGTGTCCTAAAGTATTATATACTGAATAGAAAACTTCTATATAAAAGTGAAAATGCCTTTATAATAAATCTGTACCATCTTATTTTTAGTGTGCACTCTCCGCCTTCTGTTTCTAATGAATTTTACAATCGTTACAATTCAGCACAAAGTAGTGCAGACTTTGCAGTCTCACATCCCAGAGACATACCTTTGGGAACAGCAGCCTCCAGTACTCATCCCACTTGCGGTCCTGGTGCAGGGTGTCAGACTCCTCGTCCACAATGCCTTGTTCATCATACACTGCCCTCTGCTCCTTGTCACTCAATACTGCATACACCTTTCCAAGGACCTGCCACCAGAAATCAAACACAGTTTGAAACAGACTAATTCTCAGTGTTCTGCATACCATTTAAAATACAAGGCTTAGAAGCCTGTAATACACTTGATCGCTTTCCATATCTTAAACACTATGTACACTGAACAAAAATATAAACGTAACAGGTAAAGTGCTGGTCTCATGTTTCATGAGCTGAAGTATATAAACATCCTTAAGGGAAACTAGCAAAAAAGCTTTGACAAGAAGGGTTTATCAATGTAATGTACTGCAAAAACACATAAGCAGACAGAACACTTCTGGGAAGCGGTTTCCTCCATTTGTGGATTACGTGGTGACAGTGTGTATTAAGGTTAAAAAAAACTCCCCATTTTGTTTTTTATACCTGAAATTTCTCTGTCGCCTGCTCATTGTCGGGCACCCTGTCTGGGTGAACCTGGAGAGAGACTTTGTAGTAGCCCCTGCGGATCCCTGCCTCAGATGCCTCCTTCTCCACCCCAAGCACCTGGTACAGGTTACTTGTGCCAAACAGCCCCTCACAGCAATCCAGGAGACCCATTCTCAACAGCAGCAGCTTTCCACACCCAGCTAGAAGCAAGAACTGGGAACAAACAGGAAACATGATCAGGCACTCCATGCAACAGGTACATGCAAAGACTATTCCATTTTTTTTTAAATCTACCTAAACAAACAAATACTGACACAAATGATGATTTTTTTTTTTTTTTAAATAAGTAGTGACTGGTTACTTCACATCAGAACAATGTACTGTTTGAAATTGACAAATACAATTATTATTATTTAAATAAGACTTTCAAAATAACTCAAAGTAATTCTGATGGGCTGTTTTGTGGGTTGATTTGTACAGTTGTTCTACAATGTTTACTACTAATTATTATGATTAAACAGATCGCCTACACTTATGTTCAGTTTTATTCTTCCATGTGAAAAAACCTGAACAATAACAACCGCCATGTCTCTCCTAATACTAATAATAAATATAATACTACTACTACTACTAATAATAATAATAACAATAATAATGGTGGCGTTTTTGAGCAACACAATGCCAACATACGAGTACAATTTATAATTAATAATATAATTCACAATTACGTGTAACACTTGACCTTATCCCATCACAGCCTTAAACAGGAATATCAGTATAGAGAGCAAATTAAAAAACACAAAAATATATAACACTACCCTTACCAATGTGACCAACCACTTGCACAGTGGCATATAACCGCAAACTCTTTATATATGACATACAAATATCGGTATTGTATATCAATCTTTTCCGCTCCTCTCTGAACAAACACACAGCAGTTTCCGCCAGACCTCCTCTAACAACTCAAATTTGGCGCGAGACGTAAGACGTAGATGTCTAAGTGCGCGCTCCCGCCGGCGACAATTGTGTGAGATATTAGTGCAGGACAATACTGTGTAAACTGTGACATGCTATTGTAGTATACCAAGATATCCAAACAAATATATTACATTGTATAATGATGAATGTCTTTGGTTGAGTATCTTGGTAGAATAAAAATTATCTTTGTTCAAGATGCAAAGAACCGATCAGCTAAATCATGCGCAGATGGATAGTTGTTATTTAAACACGTGTTCGCTTTCTATTTAGTCTGACATTTAGCAAAGAAAAGTCTAATAAGTGCTGTCCATTATTTGTGTATTTATAGACACGTTGTGTTACCACCACTATTTCCCTAAACTTAAGGCCAATAAAATATAGCAGTTATCTCTTTATCCCCGATGTGAACATTGATGCGACTCATACAGGGAGGGAGGAGAAAATAGTATAAAATACTATTAACACCATTATTATTGTTGTTGTTGTGGTCTGTTTATATATACTGTTATTTTTGTTTTACTTGCTTTTTGTTAAAATATTTACTTGTAAACGTGTTTTAAATGTTAATAGTTTTATGTAAATGGTGAAAAATTTTCATCATTGCTTTGGCAATATTATGTATTAGGCATGTCAATAAAGCACTGTGAATTTTAATTTGTTAAACTAGCAGGAGTCTTGGGGGTTTCTTACTGGCAGATTTTGTACTGATAATGTTTTACTATGAGTTTAATAACCAAGGCACACCGAGGCTGTTCCCTAAACACTGTGGCCAAGGAGAGGGTTTTAAAAATGCACAGTCCTGGTCATTTTAGTAACACTTGAAACACCAGGACAGGGTGCAGGTGATGTAGGACCCCCCCCCCCCCCCCCCCCCCCCCCCTTTTTCAGAACAGGTCACAAATTTATCAGAAATATTTATCCCCCCAGCCCTTACATTAACATCAATATTTAAATAGATACAGTACAAATCAGTTGCAACCGTGCAAATTGAGCCGCTTCTAGTGCTCTGTTTTTCTAGCTAGCAAAAAAAAAAAGTCTTCTCCCTCTCTACTCATTTTACAAAGCAATATTTCAAGAAAAAAGTTATAGTTTAGCAGAAATCTGCTCATCATCTAGTATTCCCTCCATACAATGCTCTGTACCACAATGATCCACACTCTTACCTTCACTCCCAAAGGATGGGAAATAGCCCAACTTGAATTCTGATTCCTTTCTTTTTACCCAGATTCGTTGGGATTAACAAGGTTTGAGAATTCCGGCTTTTCCTATCAAAGACTTGGTATTGCAGAGATGGAATTTGTTTTTGGAACCATAAAACACAAAACCCAGTCTTCCTTGCAATGCTTTGCACAATGGTCGAAGCCTAACTTCAGTTCTTTGTGCTACGGCTTAAATATTCTACCCCTGTCAGCTCAGCCCAGCAGGAGTTGTCCTGCCTGTGTGTCACTTTCTGCCTTCAGGTCCCCTGCAGTCAGATAAGGGGTCTGTATTCCCTCAGGTCCTCTTGAGATCTGACTGGTTCTGGCTAGTGGCTGATGACTGGTCTTTCACAAATGAGCTGTGAATGAAGGGAGGGGGGTATGATACCATATATTCAAATAAAACATACGTTATTAGCATAATGTCAAGCAATGCTAAAAAAAAGAACTCAGCAAACTTCTTTGACAATGTTGAAATGTAATATTATTTAAAATATCATAAGTGCTGGTTTAGTTATTTTCTCATAATCTCAGAGCAACTTTATAAAGTTCTGACTCTTTAAATGAGAACTCTTTACAGAAGAAAGTGATTACACACACACACTTACAAAATACAAGAGGAGAATTCCATTCAACCATCTTCACTTGTTGTTATTATATGTTTTTACATTCATTCAGGATTTGCAGATTTTTCAAATATAATGCTATAAATAAACAGATGCGTCCTGGTACCTTTTCTGAAGACCACATGGTGTGATTGCAGCTAGACCATTGGAGTGAGTTTGAACTACCACACAAAGTGATTAGATGTTAATGATTAGGTCTGGGGAAGCAGCAGCAACTTCTCAACTATATGGTTGTTTTTGAGATACCTGCACATTCCAAACTGAAGTATAAAATAAAAGCAAAGAGCCATCTGATCTTCAACAGGGGGTGATCTGACAACATTGCTAGTGTAATGTGAGAAAGAGATTTTAAAACCTTGGTCGCCTAAGGTTACAAATCTACAGTAGCAACAAACAACCTTCTAGATTTGCAACATTGCCTTCCACAAAAGCAGTGCAGAAGCTGTGATCACAAGGGTTCTTGTGTTTTCCCAGGAGAGCTTATTGAATGAAGCCATGCAACACCCTCTGCTGGGACCCCAGGCTCACCACCTGGGGGTCAAGCCTGTGAAATTGATGCAGTGCAGCATTTGAATTGAGGGCGGGCCACGCTCATTAGCCCTTTCAACTTCGCCAGTGCAACCTCTGTAATGTTGTAACAAGCGGGACATTTTACATTTCATACCCAGCTTGTCTGATTGTCCTCTGATTTGAGCCTTGGCCATTTTGCTGCGTGGCTCAAGGAAGTGTGCTGCTGCATTCACAGCTTTCTTCCACACTGAGCTGTGCACCACTTGCACACATAAGAACATAAGAACATAAGAAAGTTTACAAACGAGAGGAGGCCATTCGGCCCATCTTGCTTGTTTGGTTGTTAGTAGCTTATTGATCCCAAAATCTCGTCAAGCAGCTTCTTGAAAGATCCCAGGGTGTCAGCTTCAACAACATTACTGGGAAGTTGATTCCAGACCCTCACAATTCTCTGTGTAAAAAAGTGCCTCCTATTTTTTGTTCTGAATGCCCCTTTGTCTAATCTCCATTTGTGACCCCTGGTCCTTGTTTCTTTTTTCAGGCTGAAAAAGTCCCTTGGGTCGACACTGTCAATACCTTTCAGAATTTTGAATGCTTGAATTAGGTCGCCACGTAGTCTTCTTTGTTCAAGACTGAACAGATTCAATTCTTTTAGCCTGTCTGCATATGACATGCCTTTTAAGCCTGGAATAATTCTGGTCGCTCTTCTTTGCACTCTTTCTAGAGCAGCAATATCTTTTTTATAGCGAGGTGACCAGAACTGCACACAATATTCAAGATGAGGTCTTACTAGTGCATTGTACAGTTTTAACATTACTTCCCTTGATTTAAATTCAACACTTTTCACAATGTATCCAAGCATCTTGTTAGCCTTTTTTATAGCTTCCCCACATTGTCTAGATGAAGACATTTCTGAGTCAACAAAAATTCCTAGGTCTTTTTCATAGATTCCTTCTCCAATTTCAGTTTCTCCCATATGATATTTGTAATGTACATTTTTATTTCCTGCGTGCAGTACCTTACACTTTTCTCTATTAAATGTCATTTGCCATGTGTCTGCCCAGACATTTGTTTATGAATTTGCCCCACTGTGATACCACACTAAGCTGTGCAACCAAATGGAGGGTAAGCTGGCAATAGATGCATCTTTTGAGGCAATTCTCTTTAGTGTGCTGCAACAATGCAACCAAAAAAGTTAATAGAATGTATTTAATTTCAGCAAGACTTCAACAGATATTTACTACTTTTAATGTGAGCGCAGTCCTCAGTCTAGATAACAGATATACAATGACTGTGAGAGAAGGGAAATTGGTATAGTTAGCTCAACATAACCCAAAGTTTATTAACTCAGTCCTCATGAGGTAACACCAAATTACTGTTTGAGAATGATAATTACTTAAACCAGAAGTTTGACTTCTGAATGTTGATTAACTGATTTTTTATTTTATTTGGTTTAAGCAAGCACTGTGATGTAAATAAAACTCTAAACTAGTTGTAATGGTCTCTTAAACAACGTTAATCACAGATTGAGATCAAGTTTTTAATAAATGCTATTGTGCATGTTGCTCAGGAACGCGTGTTTCCTATACTGTAAAAATCTAGTGAAACTGGAGGAAAGTTCAAAATGTTTTTTGGAGTCAAGTTACTTGTTTTGTTTTTCAAAAGTCAACAGATGCTAACAAAATAATTCTTAAACAAGTCATTGTGCTCTTTTTAAGTGTATTTCAGTTCATCTTAAGGGTTAAGTCTTTGTTTCTTGCAGATGCTTGCAAAGGAGGAGAAGGTGAGCTGTCTGCAGGGTGGCTTTGTGTCCTGTTGCTCATTAATTAAAGTAAGGGACAAAGGAGCTGTGAATTCGATTGTCCCCCTGTGAATTCGATTGTGAGCAGCAACAGTAACACATCACTCACCCTGTTCTGCCTTTGCACTACACTTACAAAACAGTTTTAAAAATCCAGTTGGGATATAACCCCAGTGTATTCCCCTGAAGAACACCAGCAGAACCATTGGCATAGCACTACATTACCAGCAATGCCAACACGATTGGGAAAACTGAACATTGAGCTATTAGTCAGTGGTCCTGAATGATGCAGCAGCACTGCCTGTCTGTCTGGTGCTGGTATGGTACAGCAGTGAGTACTGTGTGTTCACTGGTAAGGACACTGCCACATTGTCCCTCAGTAAAGAGCCTTTGCCATTGAAGTGCCACTGCATTGACCAATGGTCATTCTGTAAGGGTCCTGGGGTTTTGGATCTGTTTAACTGGTGTCTGATTTACATTTTTCCTGTTCCATTTCATGTGTTCCATATTGCCATCATGCTTATTAGACCAGCACTGTAAAACAAAAGTGAGATCTATTATGTTATAGATTATAAAGAATGTATATTGAATAATTTGTACCTACCAGGTTTTTCTTTCCGTGTGGTCATTCTTTATTAATTACAACACACACGATTTGTTGCTGGCCTCAGTCAATGGGTTAAATGAATTCCCTTTTTTTCCAAACATATCATCAACGTCCCATCTGGTCCAGGGTCACTCCGCGACTCCCCGATCCTGCTCCTCTGGGAAACAGCACAATACCTCGGAATCAGAACGGGGGCACACAGGGGGTGAGGAGGAGGAGAGACGTATTATCACTTAAATTTACGGACAGGGAATTAAAGTCCCCCCCAACCGGGGGTGGAAGGGGGGCTGGTGGAACTAATGAGAAAAACAATTAGCTGGAATGGGGAGAGAAAGGTGTTCTCCTGAAGAAATGACTTGCTCAGGAAAACAATGCAGGCTACAGAGGCTGAGCATGTTCTTCTCCATGGGAAATTGAATATTAGGATAAACAGCTTACTGGATTATCTTTTGGTTATGACATGGGTTTGAGACATGGCCATGAAGTGGCCAAAACAGACTAAATAGGGGCAAATCTGAACGTCCATCTAGCGCTCAGTAAATGGTTGATTATTTTGAATTTATGAGACTAAACAATATGGATTTGTTAAATGCAAAAGTTACATTTTGATTATCCCTTCTGTATCTAATAGTCCCCTTTTCAGAAGATTTTATCAGACCAACGTCAAACTTTCAAGATGGCATAGTGCGTTTGAGAATAAATAGCTTCATGCATTTTACTTTATGATGGTGCAAAATGACTTTGAAACCTTTACTCTAATGAGCAGGAAACGATAAATAAGGTTAGTTATGCAACTTCAAAATCATGTCACTGAAAATAAGGATTGCCCAGTTTTGGTGCTAGAATAAAACCCATGCCTTAAATAAACACTTCTGTCCCAAACATCAATAAATGAATGACACCAACTGAAATAACACTGATCTTTTTAGATAAAAAAAAAAAAAAAGATTTGATTTCATTTATCTAGTGAAACAATTGGTATTCATTTAATTTACTCTCTTTCTTAAAACAACCTTTTTTTACACATGCATACCACTACATAGTGCACATAACACAGATATACTGCATTCAATAAGCATTCAAATATAAAACACATTGAAACCTACAGTAAACTACACATAGTTGTAATACTGCACTATAAAACTGCACTGATCTTAGCATTCACCCATTGTGTTGTGTAATGATTCACACAATGTATTTGTGCAATATATAGTTTCATAATATATTACTTGTCTGGTAATGATCTTTCTCTATAAGTCATTATTAGTCATTACTCTAGTAAATTACAGAATCCGTTGTTTGTGATGTGACACAGCTGGCTCAGCTCCTAATTGCTCTTTTATTGGCTGTGATCAACTGCTGCGTTGAGTACTGATCAATTATCCACTTGCTGTAAAAGCTAATAGCTTTTCTAGGGGTGGCCAGAACTTGCCATGCAGGCGTTAACGCAACATAAATATAGACTTCAGGTGGTCGGGCACTGTGATGAAAAATCCCATTGGGGAACAGTACATGTGTAAATAATGACACACAGCTGGGTTATGCTGATACAGTACATACGGATGTCTGCTATGCACGAGACAAAACAGAGTTCTTTCAAGCACTTGGGAATCTGCATGATCAGATAGGCAAAAAGGTCTGACACCAGCATAGAGCAAATCACATATTATTATACAATCTATATAGTCTATACATTGCAAGAGTTCAGAGTGATTGGGGGCTTTCAACTAGCATCTTACACAGGACCCTATATGGCAGTCTAGTTTAAGTAACACATAGTTAAATAAGTATAATTAAACAGTATAGCTTATTATTATTTTTCATTTCCATCTGATATAAACTATCTAATACCAGCCACCTGATACAAACTATCTGATACAAAGACATGGCTGTCACATCAGCATCTGGAACTCAATAGAAATAAAGTCATAAAGATCAGTTGATCTGTCAGTGGTTATTCTCCAGCTGAAGGCACAGCTTACTGGAACCCATCTTCATAGCTGCATAGAGAGAGACAGAGAGAGAGGCAGCCCTTAGGAAAGATTTCCATTGTAAAAACATAGGAAAGTGTAGCAAAACACAGTGAAAGCATGGTAGAGCACAGAGACGTATGGAAAAGCATGTCAAGACACAGTAAACTATGCTAAATAGGAAAGAAAATAAAAGGGGGAGGGGTTAAGAGAACATGAGAGGGGAGAGAGAAGGGTGTGTTAAAGAAAGAGGGGGCACTAGGAGAGAAAAATAGAGGTAGAGGTAGAGGTAGAGGTAGAGACAGCGATATGTAGGAACAGAAAGGAGAGAGAGTTGGAGAAAAAAATGGGTTAGCTTTTCAATTTTGGTGGATTTAAAAGTTGTGTCTGAAGGCCAGCAGGGGGTGTTGCATTCTCTGTGTAGATTTTACACACATCGGCTTATTCAAGGGGGGGTGAAGCTCTGTCTGGGCACACTTTAGCACAAGCTAATGAGAATCTCAGGCTATCAAGTCATCTGTCCCTATGTCAGACTTCTACATGATCATACAGCGGATTTACAGTGGGTCATGCTGAAATACTTCTTCATGTTACTGATGGCTCTTGTTTTGAATTCACAGCCGTTGTGAAGGTTGTTGTGGTGACTTACACATGAATTGCTGGAACCAGATCTCAGAGCGATCCACCAGGCAGCCTGTCCACTCCCTGAGAGTCACCTTCTTATTGCTGTCTGCGTCACAGGACCTGTGAACACACAGGCGCAAGCACTCATCACACTGCCTGCAAACAACAGCAAGCCATGTGGATTCACCACAGTGCATTCCAAAATGAACCATAGTGCTTTCTCCACACGAGGAGTGTCAGTGTGGACTCTCTTGTTACCCTGCAACAACAGGTACAGTTTGGTTAAACAAACATCACTAAGGTTCCTATTGATCACTCTTAAAAGATGCCCATGGTATTTTTGCACAGTATTTTAACAGTTTGCCCATGTTTGCCCATGTTTACTATAGTTTACCCTGGTTTGCCATGTTTATTAATATGCTTTACCATACCTTGCTATTCATTACTATGCTTGCCTATGCTTTACCCTGCTTTCCCTGTGCTTTACTACACTGTGTTATGCTTTTACAATGGTAAACATTTATAAGGGACAGCTCAGCCTGCTGCTGAATGACTGATTCAGTTGAAGTCGTAAAAGCAAATGATGCATTGTGACTTTGAGACAATTGACTCCATCTCAGATATTATCTACTGTAGAAACATATTCATTTTATATGCCCTGAAGTTGTTGCCTATTTACAGACTGGCCTTACTGTGTTTCAGAGTAATGGCATGTGTGCTTGTGTTAAACCTGGTCTGAATGGAAGAATCTCTGTGCACAGTGCTCCAGCGGCATGTGTGTTTGTGTTAAACCTGGTCTCACTGGAAGAATCTCTGTGCACAGTGCTCCAGCGGCATGTGTGTTTGTGTTAAACCTGGTCTCACTGGAAGAATCTCTGTGCACAGTGCTCCAGCGGCATGTGTTTGTAGTGAAGCTTTTTCAGGTCTCTCCGGCCCAGTTTACCATCCTTGTTCCGATCCAGGACACCAAACCGCCACTGAGAAATCAGAGAGGGAAAAACTGTCAGAAGAAAACACAACTGCTTCCCATGTCCCACCACACTGTAATCCAGCACTCTAACCAGTGAGCTACACAAACCCAATACCTTCCACACTGCTGCCCAGCACCTTTTCTATCCACTGATCTACTCAACACTAATACCTTCCACACGTGTCCATGTACTGCTCAAGGGGGCTCTCTGTTCCTGCAATGCTCAAGGGGGCTCTCTGTTCCTGCACTGCTCAGGGGGGCTCTCTGTCCCTGCGTACCTCAGCCAGTCTCCTGCGTTGCTTTCTGCTCAGGCAGCTCTGTGGCAGGGGGGGGCTGGGAATGTTGTTGGTGTTGTTTGAACCCAGGTCCCCCATGAGGCTCAGGAGCAGGAACCAGTCCAGCAGGCGGAAGGGAAACTGCTCGTACTCCCTCTCCGAGCACACAGCCTCAGGCACTGAGGAAAAAATATTCATTTAGGAAAAAAATAAATAATAAAATGCAGCGTTAGTCCCTCTGCTAACGCTATAAAAACAATATTTTATAGTAAGAGAAAAATCTTAAAATCCAACAGATTGATATTCCTCCCCAGGCTTTATCTGCATGATTTTCTGGTTGCTGGTTGCCATAGGAGACATAACGATTGGAAGTAGATATGCCAGAACACATTCAGGGTGTCAATGACCTCAGGAACTGCATGTAGTGAGAGGTCCCCAAGAGGGAGATTTTGAAAGTGATATGCAGGGGGGTTGTTACCGATACAGTGCCCCTGGTGAGCCAGGCCAGTCCTGCGTCGTTTCCTGCATGCCTCCTTGTGTAACAGGCACTGGTTCCCATAGGACTTCCCCAGGACACTGCACACTGGCGCCACCTGTCTACACACAGGCAAACAGCAGGTTAATGCGGTAAGTGAAATGTCTTTTTTAAAATATATATATATATATATATATATATATAGAGTTATACTGGTAGGTATTGTACTGTATTGGAGACTTTATTAGAAAAAATAAGAAAATAGTATTATTTGTTAAAACCAAATTGCAAGCAAAACAACAACAACAGATAAATAAAGAGGGTACAATTACAACGTGAAAATAAAATGACAATTTTGGTATTTAGAAAGCAATTTGTTAACGTTTGGCGTGAAACAGTTTTTATCAGAGATTGTCGGAGAAATAAATACGAGAACTTTTCCAAACTGAAACTCATCATTTACAAACCAATGAAGGAATGAATGACTACTGTCACCACCAATGAAGTAATGAATGACTAATCTCACCTGGGGCAGGATTTGGGGCAGACACACTTGGGAACGCGGACCCCGTCCTCTTCCACAACCTTACACCACGACCCAACGGGCTTGTAGCACTTGAGTAACTTACACAGTTCCTCTGCATAGGTGAGACACAGGCAGATCAGACTGCTGCTGGGGTTACTACCAAAACTGGTGAGCTTCTGCCAGCCCTCTCATCGCCAGCAGAGGGCAGTGTGGGAGAGGCAGCACTCTCATCACCAGCAGAGGGCAGTGTGGGAGAGAGTTTCTCAGGCAAAAAGCAGGAGAAGGGGGGACTGGGTTACAGGAGCAGAGCGACAGCTGCACTAATGGAGCTGGAGTAATCTACACCAAACAGGCCATTAAAAAGGCTGTTTTTCCTTTTTTGGAGCAGTATAGAAAAGCACAGCAGAGGCACTGATGCATAAGAACAGCCCTACATTTCTGTTAGTTCACACCCAACTCAGCCCAAGGACATCAGCCCAATGTCCTCAGTGTCATGCTTAGAAGATTACTCACACATACAAACAATCAATAAAGTAACATATATTTAAAAATCTCTCCAGTGTTAAATCACTGTATAATTAATGTACCCCTGTGTTCAATCACTGGACCAGCACAAAGCTCATGGAGGCTGGTGTTGGCAATGAACACACAGCATACTCCTGTGTTCAGCGCACCTGGTTCAACACGGCCGATGTAGGGTCTCAGCATGTCCTCTGCAAGCTTCTGGTTCCTTTGTCCTTTGGAAGCCTGAAACACAGAGCAGCAGATCAGCGATTCCACTTGAATTGAATGTTAAAAGTGAGGAGCAGAGGGAAGGAATCCGCAAAGTATTTATTGTTAAACAGCACTTCCTGTATTCCATTATAACAAGAACAGGAGTGTGATAAACAGCAGTAGTGGCGGCTGTACCTGCTTTACCGTTGCTTTTCCACGTCTTACTTGTTGATAAGAATTTCCATGAACATACAATTCAGCTAAACATCGCTTTATACAATTAGAATAAAGTAATAAACTCTCTGTAAAACAGTTGAGAAGGGTTTCATGAATGGCAGACTTAATTTTACTTATAAAAACGTTTTGGTAATAGGACCCATTTCCTTAATAAAGAAATGCACATAGTACAAAAATAATCTATAAATAACAATTAAAACGAAAAGCAGTAAACACTGTTTACTGTCATTGTGTCATTCTGTCTCAGGTCCGTTCATCACAAGACCTCTTGGGAAGGAATGCATTTCATTTACAAGTCATCTCTAATTTAACAGGGGAAGAGGGTCTTGTATCGACCTATCAAACCTTTTTTCATTAACAAATGTGTTTTTATGGCCCATCAATATGCACCTCCTCCCTGCCTGAACCCTTTATGAGCAGTCATAAAGCATCTCTCCTCATGAACGGCTGCAGGGGCGTTAAAGTGGGATTAAAGTGGGATTAAATGCAGCAGGAGTTTCTCTTTCATCAACACCCTGGAACAGGGTACGCAAACAGGACGTCCAGTTTCATAAGCTCTCAATTCAGAGACAGGGCCCAGAAAAGAACAATTTTGAAAGAAAAATGGGTTTTCAGATACACTTTATAATTAGCTGTAATGTTGAAACTGTGGCCATTGTTTGTGTGTGTATCCATAGAAAATTATTTCCAAAATGACTAGAAAGACTTTCTTGTGCTATTATCAAGTTCGTACCATGTATTCCCTATGCTTTGCTGTGGATATAAGTTGTGAATTACCATAAGACATTTTTTTAACTGTGCTTTACTATACTTTTATCTGTTTTTACCAGCAAACTTTTTTTGTAAGTGCAGTAGACTGCAGTAACCATATGCTGTGCAATACATAGATTGAAGCTAGTAGCATGACTTCTTCGTGTGCCCAGTCCAGTGAGAAGTCTCTGCCTGGGCCCATTGGGCTCCTGACTGCACTATTTCCAGCAGAATTTTATTTTTCTCTGACAGTTTGTGCTTAGTTCAATGCAATGCTGTTCTAAGCTTTTCAATACCTGCGCTAAGAACAGCCAGTCAGCACTTCAGCAGACTGGACTTCTTTGTTTTAAACAGGGCTCCCTCTGTCACACCTGCTTGCAGTGTGCTTTAGTGATGGTTTCCAGCTATATTTCATATGCAGTTCTTCATTCAACTCCTCCCCACTGCCCTGGCCCATCTGTTTGTCTTAAACGCAATAAAAATCTGAAATGAGACCTTCTGCCTGCAGATAAGTACAAATAAACTGAAAAAACCCACATAAAATATAAATGTAAAGTCACTGAGTTACGCACCCCTTGTATAAAACTGGCTTTGTAGTAGCCGCCAGTAGCACATCTGCGTTCCTGGATCAAGATCTAGTTTCAATAAAAAACAGGTGCAAGAAGTCTGCTTCTGCTGGGGTGTGGAACAAGGAGCTGATATTGTAAATGAAAATAAAAAACAAAGTCTGTGCTTGAATTCGGTCTAATACAGGAGCAATGACCGTCAATGGCAACGCAGACTGGCGCAGTACAGTGGCAAGGCGATGGCTATGTGCTAGCAGCAATGCTACAGTAGCTCAAGGGCAGCTACGATGGTAGACTGGTACCACATTTCCATTTCCATAATTTGACAGCCTAAGGAACCCATACACGCTGATGGCAACCCATGCAGGACCATGGTTCTGGATAAGTAGCAGACAGGCAGTGTAAGGAGGACCTACCCCTCAATTAATAATGCAAATGTGTTTGAACAAAATGCTCTTTGCAGCATAAATAAGAGGAGAGCAGTCTGGGTTACCGTTCCTTTAATGGGTCTTATTGTGCACAAAAAACACATTATATTCAAAGGTAGAAATCCACTGATGTGACCACCTAGTGAGCAATAATTCTACATTAAAACCTGATCCTGTGTGTGTCTTCTCTGCCAGGGTTTAGTATTGCAACAATTTGAAGTGTTGACCTAGCTGTTCAGAGACCGCCTGTCAGTGTTTCTCTAGCCCTCTTATACAGACCCCCAGCTTGCTCAAGCACAACAGGGCTGACTCTCCAAGCCTTGTAAATCAGCCGTTCTGTTCAAAAGACAAAATCAGCTGATTAAGTTTTATAACTAGAAAATAAAACAAAAAAGAAAGCAGGCATTTCATTTAAGGATGTTCAAGGAAGTTAGGTTGTTAATTTCCCATCTTATAATGTGAAAGGTTGTTTTGTTTTCATTACAGTTTGAAAAAACTGAGTCGTTTACACTTAAACATACTGAAAATCAGCCTGCTTGCTTTCAGACAAATCCCCCTATTCCACTCTGTTCCAGCCAAATAGATTTCCTGGCTGCTAGAAACAGGGGTCCACAGGTGGCTCCCCTTATAAAGGTTTCCCATAGTAAAAGTGTAACAAAACACAGTGACAGCATGGCAAAGCATACTGTAAATCAGCATTGTAAAGCACAGGGAGGTATGGCAAAGCATAACTTAAAAAAACATGAAATACTAAGGTAAATTAAATGCATAGTATAACCATGGGAAAACTAGGTAAAAGTTGAAAAATACTGTGGCACACTTTTATAACGTTCTATATACAGTACAGTGTATACACAGTAGAACCACAGATAACTTACTGTGGAGCTCCTAGTCTGCAGAAACACCAGCAGGAGACACAGATACAGAGAGACCAGCATCTTCATTCGTACAGAGCTTTCCAGAGTAAACAGGAACCAAATAACAGAAACATTACAGGACACGGTTATAATAATAATAGTAATAATAATAATAATAATAATAATAATAATAATAATAATAATAATAATAATAATTGGTGTGTCTCTCTGTTTGGTAGGATAGATGTTAGCTTAACATTTCTTCCTCATTAAAAAGTCTTTGGCATAAAATAAAATAAGTACTGTATCATTATTTGTTTTAAGAAGCTGTCACTTCCATGAATGATACACTAATTACTATAAGAACACTGCCAACAGTTTTATAGATTGTGCAGGCAAAAAAGTAACGTATATTTCTCACTACCAACAAACATTGCATTGGAAAGGTATTGTTTAGATGCACATATATTGATTGTATTTCCTTAAAAAAATATTGACAGAATAAACACATAACTAGACATACAAGCCTATATTCTGTTATACTATGTACAGCATAGTACATAGATAATAAGAAAGAATAAACCTACCAGAACAGGGGATGAATTCTCAGTACAGCCAGTCGGCCCGTGGTCTTGCTTTGACTGTGTCTTTATATCCTCCTGTAGTTTCTCCCCCCCCTCTCTTCTTCTCTCCCTCTCCCTCTCCCTCTCTCTCTCCCTCCCTCTCTCTCCCTCTCTCTTTCCCTGTCACCTGTCTTTCCTTCTCGCTCACTTTTACACCTCCCTCTCTATTCTCTTTCCCTCTAATTCTCTTTCCCTCTACAACTCTCTCTCTCTCTCTCTCTCTCTCTCTCTCTCTCTCTCTCTCTCTCAAATGCTCTTTCAATCTCCACCTGTCTCTTTTATTTATTTTTTTGCTAAACTAATTAAAGTTAAATTCCATATTCTTAAAAAAATGAACAGTGATTCCAGGGATATCCTTCACATTCCAGTAATAATATGATTTCCATCTGTGTGTCTATGTGTGTGTCTGTCTGTGTGTCTATCTGTCTGTCTGTTTGTCTGCTTTGTTTGTCCATGTTATTTTCCTGATCCAGCTCACTCAAGCATCCAGACATTATAAAGCTGTGTTAGAGTTGTGTTCAGGTTTAAGAGGCCCTTCATTTAAAACAAACGTATCACATGCTTCGAAACACTTCACGGAATGCTGCAGTAGAACAGGGCTGTATTTTTGATTGAATCTTATTTTGTAACCCTCCTCTGCTATTTTTGCCTGCCGCTACCAGAAAAGATGTGTGCCCTATAGGACTATTGGCAGTAGAAGAGTATTTTTCATACGTTTCAGGAGTCTCGGGTTGCCTGTGCAGTAAATCACTGTGCGTGTGGAACTCCATCAGCCCCCTCAATGAGAACCATCCCTCAGCCTGCAGTATCAAACAGCCATAGATTTCAATGATAAAGCAAACGTTGTACATCTGCACATTGTATGTGTTATGTGTATAATGTATATAGAGAGTAATTTTTTGCTCAAAAGAGCCAATCTTCCAATGTTTTGGTATGTTTATATACCTTTGTCGAGGTAAAGTGTGTTTGAAAACAATGGAGGTGCTTATAGGCTTTGGATGTCATGGCAACTACACTCATTTATTTCTGTTTAAATCTATGAATGTGATTGTGATGTTATTCACCATGTAGTGTAGTTGATGATCTAATGATCTGCTATTCCTTTCTATTTAACCCTTCAGGCATCCTGGTACTGAGTTTATTCATCAATTTATTTTCTTTTACTCTTCTATATTGTACATTGTCTAATTTAACTGTTTCTAAAACTATGAATATTAGATCATTCCTGTTCTGCTTGTTCTTTGTAAAGTGCTGAACCACTGCTTCATTTTCTTTTGTGTTTCTTGTGCTTGATGGGTGATTCTGTATGCGTTTGTATAATGCTGTACCTGTCTCTCCTACACATTTACATTTGTGGTAAAATATACCATAAACAAGGTTGCTAGTTTTGCATGAGGGATTTTTTAAGACTGAGTACTTTTTTTCTCTATTTGTGATTTCAATGTTATCTTCATGAATGTATTTGCATACCTTATATGTGCTCTTACAGGATTTAATGTCCTGTAATGTGTCTGTGATCTGATTATGTCTACTATGTACCAAAATGTCAGCTAAATTTGCATCTCTTCTAAAGCCACAATCGATGCTTTCGGAAATATTTTCTCTGAATTATGAAGTATACGTAAACGCTTCCAAACTATTTTTGAAATGTTGGGTAATAATTTAGAATATGTCATTATTAATGGTACTCTTTTAACCTTCTTTTTCCTTTTATTATACTCAAGTAGTTCAGTTGAGTTTGTCAACTTTTCTCAATTCTTTCTCAATAATCTGTTCTTTATATCCTCTTTTCTTAAGATTTATTTGTAGGTACTGATGCATATCAGTAGGTTTCGAGTAAAGATCTGTTTTACCAGATCCTTGATCAGCTTTAACCAAGGTATCTAAGAATTCAATTTCAGATTTCGTCCACCTTAGATCTACCGAAATATTAGGATGGATATTATTTGCTAATTCATGAAACTGGAAAAGAGATTCCTCTCCATGTGTCCATATTCCGAAAATGTCACCCACATATCTTATGTAATCTAAAGGTTTCTTGTATACTTTACTCAAAAGCATATCCTCCTATTTTCCCATATACTGTATGTGCTTGCAAGATGCATGCCTAACTTTGA